>NW_023503692.1:284511-439511 GCF_014529535.1 Bradysia coprophila | reverse complement strand
GATGGTTTCCATTGCGATTCAACGAAGAAATTCTAGTTGCATTTTAGGGACCTTGGGACGTAATAAAGTGGACGATTTTTATTTATTGTAAATATTTGTTTGTTGAAAAGATCGTTTTTTTACTGGTTGCACTTTGCAGCCTTTTTTTCGCTTTTAATAAAGAATATGAAATTCAGCTCGAAAAAAAAAATGGCCAAGAATAGCCAAAAACGGCAACGAATTCTTCGACGTCCAACCATCCATGGTCATGGATATCTTTCCCGGAACCTGACTAATGACTTTTTCAATTCGTCGAATTTCAGCAGATATTCAGCTAATTCGTCAGCTTTGATGGTCTTGTCGGATATGATATGGGCGTCTGGGTCCAATGAATCAACCAATTCAATGAAAGCAGGCTCCCCGGCTGCAGTGGAGGGCTGGTCACAAATTACCACCCACTTCATGAGCGCTTTGCGAAATTTTTGTTGGGAGAACACCTGAAATAAGGTTTCATTTGCAAATCTTTAGACTTTCGGAACGTTTACTAATTTTTTTCAATTTAAAGCTTACGAAAGGCCCTTCCTCATTCAGAGTTTCTACCAAAACTATGCTAGGATGTTTATTTCTCAGGTGCCGTCCCATATTTCCAGTGCCTCCGTTACTCTTGCCGGAGATCAGATATTTCCTTTGAAATTAAAATAATAAGGAAATGTAAGCCTTAAAATTGGTGGCTCTTACCGGAGCTTGGCACAATGATTGCATTTAGCGAATCGTTTTCCATATTGGTCGATAACCACAGAAAAATGCTGCCACAAGGGACTTCTCTTTTTTGTGGCTTCCTCGTCTTCGTAAGTAAAATCATCCTCGTTCTGTTCAGCATCGCTTGTTTCCTCATTCTCCGCATCATTTTGCTGCTGTTGATCGTCGCTATTTTCACGAACAATTTCCATTCCGAAAAGTTACACAAGGATTTCAAAGCGAGTAAACAGTGAACACAAATTTTACACAAAATGGTCGAACGACACTCGTCAATATTTTAGATTAAACAATGGAACAATTGATATTGATGCAATTAGTATGTGACCGGACCTACTAACGAAGCCTCGGAAGGAATTGTATTTGAATTGGACAATAAACATTATGGAAATATCAAGACCACGATTTCTACTAGTATAAAGTGAACTCGTGTACTGAAAATATTTAGAGCTGACGAGATATGGAAATTGCAGTTCACATGTAAATTTTCGCTACATAGGAGAAACAAAATTTCTTTGTTGATACACCAAGTTAAATCATCGATTCAGGAAATGCCATTATGGCCCAATTCTTTAAAAGTATTAAGCAGTGGCACCAGTGTGTGTAACATAAGCGAAAAAGCTTTGGAAAGATGTAGAATCAAAGTTTTCATCGCTCCTATTTCTACTAAATAAGATGTTCGTGAACATTCAAATTTCTGGTCATCGACTTCCTTATTCGTTGAAATAAAAATCTTTTATTTAATGGCATTCTTCATGTACATGTTGTCCATGTTAAAACAAATTCTTTTTATTTTTCAGGTTTCAGGTCAATTCAGGTCTTGACTTGAATCTCACAAGCATGCTTGTTTACAACCACTCTCTGGACATCCAAACTCTGAACTCCTCCTTACACCTTCACACTTCCAACTTCAAAATAAAAGCTCTTTTCGGACGACAAACAGAGTCTTAACTCTTCCCTTGCCCGTACATCACGTAAAGTGGTAACAAAGACAAAGAAAGCTGTTTCTACCTCGAGAACTAGCGGCGGTCTTGGGTCAGCGTGGACTGGCCCTCCTCAGTTGCTTCCGCTAGCCTCTTACACAAGACAGCGAAAAACTTTCTCTTCTTCTTCTTCTTTTTCAGCCTGTTTCTATCCACTGCTGGATGTAGGCCTCTCCAACTTCTTTCCATTTCGTACGATCCATTGCCATTTGCTGCCAGTTTGTACCTGCAATATTCTTAATTCCGTTTGTCCATCTCTCTGGTGGTCTACCTATAGCTCGTCTTTTATATGGTCGCCAGTTCATGATCTTTTTGGTCCAACGTTCGTCTGTCCTTCTTGCAATATGTCCCGCCCAGCTCCATTTCAGAGATGCTATTCTTTCCATGACATCAACGACCCTGGTTTGTTGTCGAATCCATTGATTCGTCATTCTGTCTCTGAGTGTTATTCCAAGCATACTCCGTTCCATGGCTCTTTGTGTCACTCTCAATTTTTCTTCGGATGCTTTCGTTAAAGTTAACGTTTCCGCTCCATAAGTGAGCACTGGAAGGACACAAGTGTCGAAAACTTTGCGTTTCAGACTATTATTCATTTTGCTTTTGAAAATTAGTCTGAGTTTTCCGAACGCTGCCCATGCAAGACCAATCCTACGTCTTATTTCTGCAGTTTGGTTGTCCAGACCTAACTTCAGCTTATGTCCTAGATATACGTAGCTGTCGACTCGTTCAATGACAGTGTCACCAATTTTGATTTCTCTATCGTCCCCGATGTTGGTCATGACTTTTGTTTTCGATAAGTTCATCTTGAGGCCAACTTTGTTTGCCTCTTCACTTAACTGTTGTAGCATAAGCTGAGCCTGACCTAAATTCGCTGCTATCGGTACAATGTCATCAGCGAAGCGGAGATTGCTCAGGTACTCTCCATTTATCTTTATTCCCATTTTACTCCAGTTTAACTTCCTAAAAACACTCTGCAGAATCGCCGTGAATAATTTCGGTGAAATGGTGTCACCCTGCCTTACACCTCGGCCAATTCTGAATTTCTCCGTGCTCTTATGAAGTTTTATACATGAAGTAGCATTTTTGTACACATATCGAATAGTGTTGGAGTACCTTGAGTCTACTCTACATTCGTCTAATGCGTCCAATATCGACCATGTTTCCACTGAATCGAAAGCTTTTTCGAAGTCTATGAATAGCAAGACTATGTCGATGTTGTATTCACGACACTTCTCAATAAGCGTTCTCATCACTTGCAAATGGTCGTTTGTGCTGAAACCAGATCTGAAAGCAGCTTGTTCAACAGGTTGGTAGAAGTCGAACTTGTTAGTGTTCCTCTTCGTAATGATTTTCATAAACAACTTGTAGAGTGTTGACAATAGGCTTATGGGTCGGTAATTTTCCAGCTTTGTTATGTCTCCTTTTTTATGCAGCAATGTAATTACCGCATTTTCCCAAGCTTCTGGTACTTCTTCCCATTGGAGACATTGATTAAACAAAGCCGTGATTGCCTTTAATAAGGAGTCTCCACCTAGTTTAATGGCTTCCACTGGAACACCATCTTCTCCTGGAGACTTTTTGTTTTTCATCTCGGCTACTGCGGCCTTGACTTCATCAACAGTTATGTCGGGCATATCATCCGATCCCACGTTTCTTATTATTGGTCTATCTTCGGTTTCTTCCGTTGGACTCTGTCTTGCTGAAGAAAACAAATTCTCATAAAATTCTGTTGCAATATTTAATATCGCATTTCGATCCGTTTGGATCGTTCCTGTTTTGTCTCGTAATTTGAAGATTTCTTTTTTGGCGTTTGTCATTTTTCTCCGTAGGACTTTCATATTGCAGTTAGCTTCAATTATGTTTTGAGCCAATTGGACATTATATTTTCTTTCATCTGATCTCCTTGCTTTGTTGATACTTTTAGACAAGTTCCGGTATTCCACCGAATCTCGTCCTCCGTTTTTTACCAACTCTGCTCTGCTTGCGATCAGGTCTAATGTTTCTCTGCTGAGTTTTGATTCTTTCCCTTGGACGGATTTGCATTTGGATTTCATGAAACCCATTATTGTATCGACGATTTTGGTATTCAATTCGTCCAATGTTTCACATTGATTGTTGACGTTATCTAATTCGGCAGTCATTTTCGTAGCAAATTCTTCATTTTGTGTGTAAAGCCGTTGTACGTCAATCCTTTCACTTTTCTGAACTAGTTGTGATCTTTGAAATCTGGTATTTAACGTGACTCTTGCACGAACCATTCGGTGATCACTACCTGTTGAAAAATTGTTTAGGACCGTAACGTTCTTAACGGTTGACTTACAGCCAGTTATGATGTAATCGATCTCATTTTTCGTTACACCATCTGCACTAGCCCAAGTCCATTTACGTTGAGGCTTTCCTGCAAAAAATGAATTCATTGCGTACAAATTGTGTTGCTGTAGGAAGTTGAGTAAAACATTTCCACGCTCATTTCTTTGGTCGTTGCTAAAACTGCCAATAGAAACTTCGGAGTCTTCTTCTCGTTTTCCCAGCTTCGCATTGAAATCACCGATGAGATATTGGTAATGTGATGGGTTTTCGTCCAGAGCTTTCTCGACATCTTCATAGAATCTTTCTACTTCTTCGTCATCATGGGTGGACGTGGGTGCGTAAACCTGAATTAATTTGACACTGTATCTGTTATTTATCTTCAGGCTTACGTATATCACTCGATCGGATATGCTTTTCGTGTGAGTTATGCGATCCGACCACCGCTTGTTTATGAACAATCCGACACCGTGCATCAGCATCTGTCACTGGCGGGGGAACGATTTCGGAGTCCGTTTCGTGGCCAATAAATAAGTGAGCGCCCAAGCGATTAAATCAAAATTCTTTATTGCATTTATCGGTTGGCTTATGGCTACAAATTTCTGAGTAACAAAATAAAGGTTAGGTTAAGTTCCGACAAATCCTATCTACTCAAAGCTTACGTTTGTATTTTGACCACACTCTGGACATGCAATCAACACAACGAAATTCTACACGTTCTGACTGTAAATCTATTGGAAAGCACAAATTCATTTCTCGCCTTGATACGAGTATAAAGAAAAAATTACCGGATTATCACGGGATAACACATGTGTTTATCCGAGTCCGCTAACAATCACGATGGAGATCTTGTTTATCTGTTTGAAATAATAATTAGACCCCGCGTCGTTTATAAGTTAAACGTTACAATACTCACGGCTATATTACTCAGCTCAAAACAAAAGGATTCGATCAATGAACGTGTAAAATAAACTAATTTACTATCGAGTGGAAAAATGTCGGTCTTTACTGTATGAATTTCGCGTAAAAAGGATTTGACAATTCGGAACGGCTTGAAGTTGTATCTAGTTAGGTTGCGTTTCGCAACGATCTGCAGTGCTGGCAGCAACACTCCCCCCTGCTAAGGTCTCATGGGTGAGGGGCTTAGCTTTCGATTCACTGATGTCAAGCACTGCCAGCTTACTAACCGGTCTGGTGTAGATCCCATTCATCGTTCGAACATTGACCCGACGAATCTGTCCGTCTGAGCTGGATTCCAGAGCTTCGATTATCACGCCTCGTTCCCATGTGTTCCGTGGAGCGTCTTCGTCGACTATGATAACTTGGTCACCGACTTCGATTGGTTTCACATTGTCGAACCATTTAGTGCGTCGAGTGATCATCGGCAGGTACTCTTTGACCCATTTCTTCCAGAACTCGTTTGCGATTTGCTGTGCGTATCGCCAATTGCCTCGTAACGTCGTAGGAAGTGGTGGGAAGATGCCAGGCGGTTTGTTTCCATTTGACGATCCTTTCAAGAAGTGATTGGGAGTGAGCGCTTCTTGATCATCTGGTTCAATTGATACGAAGGTCAGTGGCCTTGAATTGATGATGTTCTCGACTTCGGCTAGCGCAGTGATGAACGTTTCGTGATTTGGGTAATGCGATGTCGGGAGAATTTTGTCGAGCGTTACCTTCATCGAACCAATTAATCGCTCCCAAGTACCGCCCATATGTTGTCCATACGGAGGGTTGAAATGCCATTCAGTGTAACAAGTGGTGAATGTAACGTTTAGCAGATCGTGATCAATTTTCCGTATTTCCTTTGCAAGTTCATTGTCCGCTCCGACTAGGGTTGTTCCACGATCGCTGAAGAACTTTGACGGCGTGCCATTACGAGCGATGAAGCGTCTTATCGACATAATACAGGAGTCGCTTTCCAATGATTCGGCTACGTCGATATATACTGCACGTATGGTGAGGCAAGTATACAAAACAATCCATCGTTTCACAGTTCTTCTGAATTGGACGATTTTGTATGGTCCGGCGTAGTCAATGCCAACGAAAGTGTACGGTCTTGTAAATGAAGCGAGTCTTTCTATTGGAAGCGGCGCCATTTCCGGTGGATTCGGTCGAGCTGCTATATTCTTGCAATGTTGACAATTTCGCCGTATTCGTTTGAGAACGACTCTAAGTCTCGGGACGACGTATTTTTGCTTTACTTCGTTTATCACTGTCTCCGTGTTTTGATGCTGATATCGACGATGATAATCGTTGACGATGAGCTCAGTGATCTGGTTTTTCGTTGGTAAAATTATTGGTCGTTTTTGGTCCAGCGACACATTGGAAATGGCGTCGATTCTTCCACGCAATCGCAGTATCTTTGATTCGTCCAGATATGGCGAATATCGGTAGATCGAACTTCGTTTGTCCACTGTCATTCGACGGCCTTTTGCATCGACCTTCTTTTCCAATAATTGTTCGATTTCTGCAGCGAATTCGTTGGCTTGAGCAATTCTGATCAGGGCGTCTTCTCCATCTTGGAGTTCCTCACTGGTTAGACGTCCATACTGTGCTTCGAAACCAACTTTCTCGAGCTTGGCTCTTATATTGTTGACAAATCGACATACGAATGCCATCGTACGTTGCCATTGGATGAACCTTTCGAACTTTATTGCCAACTTGTCGCCTTCGTGTATGGTGTGTGTATTCACGTATTTCGGTCGGATTTCTTCGTTTGTGTCTGAGACTTCGCCCATTGTCGGCCAGTGTTCTTCAGATTGGAACAGGAAGTCCGGTCCACGGAACCATCTGCAATTCATCTCTAGGTTAGACGAGTTTTTGAATTTGGTGGCGTCGTCGGCAACGTTCAAATGTGACGGTATCCATCTCCATTCAAATAGTGCAGTCGTTTCTAGGACTTCGCATATTCTTGCGCCTACGTACTGTGTGTATCGTCGTAGATCGGATCTCAGCCAGCTGAGGACTGTCGAAGAGTCGGTCCAGAAAATGGTTCGCGTGATTTTTAGCGTGTGATTTTGCACAATGGTATTTTTGAATCTCGCTCCCAGAACAGCAGCTTGTAGTTCCATTCTTGGTACGGATAGCGGTCGGAGAGGAGCTACCTTTGTCTTTCCACCTATCAGAGCGCATTCGACACCAACTTTATCTTCGATCCGAAAGAACGCCACTGTTGCGTAGGCCAGCTCGCTTGCATCAACAAACACGTGAAGTTCGATTTTGGTCGGATTCATTTCCACGATTTTGTCCGAGTAATGTCGATTGATGTTGACGCGTTCGATGTCAGGCAATTGTTTTATCCAAAATGACCACCGAGTGTACAGCTGATCTGGATCGTTTTCTGGTATTTGTTGGTCCCAGCTAATCTTAGCGCGCCAAATATCTTGCAGAATCATTTTCAGTTGTACGAGATATGCGGCCAGGAATCCCAGAGGGTCGTATATTGTCATTAACGTTCGTAGAGCTTCACGTTTCGTCGGTCTACGAATACCAGTTAAAATGGCTTTGTTGATTGGGTTGAATTTCAGTGAATATGTGAACTTGTCCTGCTGCACTTGCCACCACATTCCCAAAATTCTTTCGGTTTGGTTTTCGTCCATTTCGAAGCTCAATTTTTGTTCGTTTTCGGTTAGAGCTCCTAGACTGCGGCTGACATTTTCAGAATTCGATAGCCAGTTTCTGATCTCGAATCCTCCTTGTGAGTGCACGAACTTGACTTCTTTCGCAATGCATTCCGCTTCCAATTCAGTGTCAAACGATTGTAGCCAGTCGTCTACGTATGTGTTCGTTCGGATCGCTTCTTCGGCTTTTGGATAATATTCTTTGAACTCGCGTGCATTACGGTTCTTGACGTATTGTGCCGACGATGGAGAACATGCAGCTCCGAAGCTCATCACTTGTAACACGTAAACGTCGATCTTGGATGAACCGGCATCTCTATATAGGAATCGTTGTGACTTCTGGTCTCCAATTCGCATGTTCACCTGGTGGAACATTTCTTTGATGTCGCCGGTTACGGTGATTCGCTTTTCACGGAATCTGTACAATACTCCCGGTAGCGGTACAAGCAAATCTGGGCCAGACAATAGCATTGAATTCAACGAAATGTTGCCGACTTTGGCCGCGGCGTCCCAAACCAGTCTGATTTTCGATGGTTTTTTCGGATATGTCACCGGAAACAGAGGAAGGTACCAGGTCCTTTTATCGGTGTCCTCAACTTCTTTGGCGTTTAACTTACGGACGTAGCCCTTTTCCAAATATTCGTTGAATTTTGCTCGAAACTTGATTGCTAGATCTGGATCTTTGTCTAAGCGTTTTTCCAGTGATTCGAGACGTTTTGTTGCCATGGGCAGGCTATTCGGTAGAGAGATGTCATCGTATTTCCACAGTAGGCCCGTTTCGAATTTGTCGCCGATTCGTTTTGTAGTCGACTCCAGTAGATGACGAGCACGTTTATCGGATAGAGCTTCGATTGTCTGTTCTGGTGCTTTTACCCCAAAATTTTCAATTGAGAAGAAACGCTCCACCAATTTGTGTAGGTTTTCGTCTCCAAACGTATCATTGGTGTTGTGAAAATTCAGATGGGTTACTTCGGCTGATGATGAGTTGTTGCCGTGTATCTCCCAGCCCAATAACGTTTTCGCTGCTATCGGTTCTTCCCATTTTCCGCTGCGTATTTTGAGTGGAGTTGAAAGTTTACAATCCTTGAGGCCAATTAGTATTTTCGGCGTTTCGTTGTTGTAACTTTCAATTGGTAGTCGTCTCAGGAACTTGAATTCATTTTTCATCTCTTCTGCGTTTACGGTTTGCGGTGGAAGACTTAATGATTTGACAGTTCTAACGTCGGTGATTCGATATCGTTTATTGGCGTTATGAGTGCCCGAGATCTCGAAATCGATTGACTGGGAATTTGGCTCTTTGCGAACGATTTTTGCGGTCCATTTTAAGTACAATTCTTCGGGTTTGCCTGTGATTCCTAGTCTTTGTGCGACCCAATGTTCCACCAGAGTCATGTCAGACCCATCATCAAAAAATGCGATAACATTTATCGACCCCTTCGGTCCGTGTAACACCACTGGAATGTAACGTCGTAGAACGACAATTTTGTTGACTTGATGAGCACTGTGCACGTTGTTCGCCTCCGTTTCATCTTTCTTAGCAGGTGTTTTCGGCGGTACTTCTACCTTAGTCGAATTGTGAAGTAGTCGGTGATGTTTGATGGTGCATCCCGATTCGCCACACAGCAGCTTCGATTCACAACGTTGGATATGGTGATTTCCCAAACAGATTTTGCATAGCTTTTTGTTTTTTACACATTCCCATCGATCACTTAGCGCCATGGCGAGAAATTTACGGCAGTCGATTGTATAGTGTGAGTTCTTATTACACACGTCGCAGACTTTCTCATTGGAATTTTTTGAGCGTTTCACAGCATTCGTTTCAGTTTTCTTATCGGAACCATTGTCTTTTGAGTGAGTGTTGACGTGGTTGTCGGAATTTGTTTTATTGGTTTTCTTATCGAATGGTGTAGGCAGGGTGACTGCGCAAGCCATCTTTGCTCGGGCGAATAGCCAGTCGCTGAAATGGCTCAAATTGACGTTTGGCATTGATACCATTATTTCGCCCCATTCCAATCGCATGTGATAAGGAAGTTTATCGGTTAGCTCTTTCAGCGTTCGTGGATCGTAGAGATATTGCCACATGCCGGAACTTTGTATCTCGCTGGAGACGTTGCGAACCGCCATAGCAAAGTCGATGAACGTTTGCATCAAATGCATTTTTGGTGGCGGTGACTTTCTGATAGTATCTAACTGAGCCTCAATGCTCGCTTCTGGACGTCCATATAGCATCTGTAGTGTTCCAATTACTTCGGGAACCGCTTCAGGTCTAGTGAGCAGGTTCTTTACAGCATTCACCGCTGGTTCTTCCAAACACGCCACTAATCGGCCCAGATTCTCGGCATTTGACAGACCACACTCATTTGTACAGTTGACAAACGTACTGTAAAATATCGCCCACTTCGTTGGGTCTCCGTTGAACTTAGGGTACTCTTTCGGCATCGTTTGTCTAGACGCTAATTGTAAGCGAGTAGGTGCATGTTGAGGATTGTTATTCGGCGGTGCTTGGTTTGTCGCACCAATGTTGTTAGGTCCGGGTATCGTTCGCACATTAATTCCGAACATATTTGACGTATTGTTCATTCCCACTATCGGTTGTCCACTCAGATTATTGCTTTGACCCAACCCCGAAATTGGCTGTAAATTCGGGTTAAACTGTTGACTCGTACTGTGTGAAGCGATCGGTTGTAGGTGACTTGACGTCGGATTGCACTGATTCGACCAGGGTGGTATTTGATGGCCTGATGTACCTGTGTTCGTCGTAACGGTAGTCGACGTCGTTACGTTTGTTATCGGCGAATTCTGGTCCGGGTGACTCGTATTCGGAGTAGTTACATTCGGGTTGGATACGGTAACTGCTGGTGATGAGTTAACGATCGGTGCGGTTTGTGGTGTACAAACAGGTAGTAATTTACGAACTTGACTGTTTTTCGTCGTTGCATTTCCCTGTGTCGTTGCCGTTTTATTAGACAACGGTTGAGTCTTAGTTGACGCGGATGACCGTTGCTGGTTTGAGACTGCTATCGTCGTTTGAGTTTGACTTAACGCAGCTGGGTTATGAGTCGTATTTGACGCAAATGTTGTCGGCGATTTTATTGTCAGTCCAGCGAATCTGCTTGAAATTGCCTTCTGACGTTGTTGGTTCACGATGTCCAATACAAACGGTGGTGGAATTGGTCCACTTTGTTGTGTGTGGATATGAGCGAAGGGTAATTGAAAGAGCGACACAGCTGGATTTAACATCGTTCGTTCCTCAGCTTGTGTTGTCACACCTCCGCCGATCATCGTATACGTAAACTGGTCATTCACTGACCCGTCTAGGACTTGCTCGCCTTGATCTAGAGTTTGCACGGTCTCACTGGGACCGTCTTGTTGTGGATGACCATCCTCCGCTTGTGTTAACCAGTCGGCGACGTATTTGTCTTTGCTCTCGGTTGCATTGGATACTTCGTCATCGTCAGATTCAGACATGTTGTCTCGAATGTCGTATTCCTTCTCGAGAAATACTTAGTTCAGTGCGGCTTGTTCCTCAGCCAGCTTTCTTTTCTGTTCCATTAATTCATCTTGGATGGCCTTTTCCTTGGCTAGTTTTTCCAACTGGAGTCTGTGACGTCTCGATGATGTCGACGATTTAACAGACGTATTCGCCTTGCTCTTAATTTCTTGTTTACAATTTTCGCAAATCCATTGAATTTCGGCAATCGTTGAATCTACGCCAACACATTGAAAATGAAACCGTTTTTGGCACTGTACACATTCGACCATTTCCATGTTGTTATTCTGGTCACATAGTGGGCAGTCCTTGTCATTTGGATTTACCATCGCCGCCAATCTTGGACTTCGCCGCAGAGGTTTGCCCTTATCATCAGCGTCCAATTGTTTTGACATTTTATCACTGTTCCAGTAGTACGCTATGTGATGAAACAGCGTCCGCCAACGTTGAACTAATCGAAGTTTTGTACGAGCTGATCCAACCAATCGAAAAACAAATTTGTAGTGTCACTGGCGGGGGAACGATTTCGGAGTCCGTTTCGTGGCCAATAAATAAGTGAGCGCCCAAGCGATTAAATCAAAATTCTTTATTGCATTTATCGGTTGGCTTATGGCTACAAATTTCTGAGTAACAAAATAAAGGTTAGGTTAAGTTCCGACAAATCCTATCTACTCAAAGCTTACGTTTGTATTTTGACCACACTCTGGACATGCAATCAACACAACGAAATTCTACACGTTCTGACTGTAAATCTATTGGAAAGCACAAATTCATTTCTCGCCTTGATACGAGTATAAAGAAAAAATTACCGGATTATCACGGGATAACACATGTGTTTATCCGAGTCCGCTAACAATCACGATGGAGATCTTGTTTATCTGTTTGAAATAATAATTAGACCCCGCGTCGTTTATAAGTTAAACGTTACAATACTCACGGCTATATTACTCAGCTCAAAACAAAAGGATTCGATCAATGAACGTGTAAAATAAACTAATTTACTATCGAGTGGAAAAATGTCGGTCTTTACTGTATGAATTTCGCGTAAAAAGGATTTGACAATTCGGAACGGCTTGAAGTTGTATCTAGTTAGGTTGCGTTTCGCAACGATCTGCAGTGCTGGCAGCAACAGCATCTGACTGTCACTTCCTCGGTAGAAGAATGTATGCCCTGATTGTAATTTCAGGCATTCCTCTCCAGGTTTTCTCACTTCGCTCACTCCCACAACATCCCATTTTATCTTTTCTAGCTCTTCTTCCATTTCTTGCATTTTTTGTCTTGACGACAATGTTCTGGCATTATATGTGGCAATGTATAATTCGTTGTGGCTTCGTTTGAAGGTTTTTAGCATTAAAACACCACGCTTGCTACTGCGGGTTGGTGAGTATGAAAGCTTTACTTTGCTCGCCCCCGGTAATCCCCGAGCTCTGACCCGCGCATTTCTGCACGTACCGGGACCACAGTGCCTATCAAAGTGCACAGTGCCCGACGGGGTAGTGTTACTCTTTTTGAACATTCTTTTCCATAAAGCTTTGCCCATTCTTTTGAACCTATCTGAGCAAAAGGTTATTGACGTCTTTTAAAGGACATCGTTGAAAAGCTTAACCTAGTAGCTAATAAGAATTCTGGGATCGTTCTATCCTTGGGCTTCCTGATCGTGTTGTTTCGCCTCAACGTTGGTCCCTTAACCCCAATTCTTTCGGCTTCCAGCTCACGATTCATTCAACCTTAAGATTGATCTATCTAATCCTATCTTATCTACTGCTACGTCCTCGTTAAACTTCATTCCCTCCACTCTTTTTCAAACTGGCTTGGGACAGTCTTTGGCGGTGTTCGAAAAACTTTACTATCGAACAAGTGATTTCAGTTTTTTCAGATTAGTTGCCATCGACTGATGGAAGTTCGGACATTCTTGGAAGCTGCTATGAAATTCATCCCTAAACGAGCAAAATCAAAATCAAAATCAACGTCAAAATCACAACAAGACTGTAACACAAAAGGAAACTATAATACAAAAGGTAATTCGACTGCGAACGCAGCGGTAAGGTCCGTCTTCCAAAATTAACGAACAAAAAAGAAAAAACAAAAAAACAAAAAAGAAAGAATGCACCGGCAAGGTTCATTCTCCAAAACTGACAAACAAAGGAAAAGAAGAAAGAAAATCTCTCACCTTTACTTCACCACTTTCGGAACTGGCCATCTAGACTCGGTACCTCTTCCTTCTTACACCAATCAAGCAGAAAATTGAAAACCGCAAACGTAAATTTAACCAGCCGAAAAGTTGAAACCAGTGAAAACTCAAACTGTACCGTTCGAACACCGCTGACAAAATATACCGATTTCACAAAGGCAATTCGATCAACCGATCACTCAACAAGGGAACCAAACTCGTCACAACTCTCGGGGTCACACACACCAACGATTCCCACGGAAAGCCTTCGTTAAATCCGTCTGCTGTACAAAACCTCTCATGGGTAAGCTACAGACAATTCGCCACAGAAAACTTCGAACGAAGACTCCGGTTACAGAACAATCACTTAAAACAAAACTATGAATCATCCACAGAAAAAACCGTCACGGCAAACCACTAAAGTTGATCTTTGCAGATCGAGTGCTATAGCGAGTCATTCCCTGCAAATTGAGTTTCAACCTTTGTGTTTTGAAGGCGACTGGTTGATCTTTACAGATTGAATGCTGGCGAGTCATTCTCTGTAAATAGAGTTTCGTCATCCGGAGTTTTGGGCCAATTAGTGTAGCTTGAGGCCGTACTTCACTCACTACGAGATTTTCTTCTACTGATTTTGTTCAGTATTGTTGCTACACAGAAGGCTAAGAAACATTTTCAGTCAAATTATTTCAGTCAAATTGACTTCAATCGAAGTTTTTCGCGAGATTTTCGCATTGTTTTTTCCGTTTTTCCATTTCGTTGTTTCGTTGTCGTTGTTGCTGTTTTGCCGGTGATTGTGCAATTTTCGCTGGATGGATGAATGGTGAAAATGAGCGGATCAGACGGTTGGTGACGTGAGTACGGCGCATGAGGATTTTTATTATTTTTTATTTTTTGCTTTTGAAGCTCAGGCTCAGTTCTTTTGTTTGCTTTGCTGCATTTTTTGGTGATTTCTTAGCAGCTTTCCGCTATTTCCCCAAATTTTCCATCAGCAGATGGCAATTTCTCAATGCAAACTATCCTACACTTGTTCATGGAACGTTTTGCTGCTGTCTTGTGTAAGAGGCTAGCGGAAGCAACTGAAGATGGTCCACTCTGACCAGTGACCGCCGTTAGTTCTCGAGGTCGAAACAGCTTCTCCTTCTTCTTTTTTGTCACTTTACGTGATGTGTGGGCAAGGGAAGAGCTATAGCTCTGTTTGTCGTTCCGAAGGATAGTTTCTTTGTGATTTAGTGAATGTGAAAATGAGTCCTGTTTTGGTTTGTGTGCAGATGTCCGGTTCTTGCAATTTGCGCCCCTGAGCTTTTCGTCTCAGGTTAAGCAAAATTGGTATGTGCCAGGTTCAGGTCAATATCAGGTCGTGACCTGACCTGAACCTGATCCAGGTTGACCTGACCTGTTCCGAAGTGCGGCAATCAATTCTGGATGACGAAACTCTATTTGCAGGGAATGACTCGCCAGCACTCAATCTGCAAAGATCAGCCAGTTGGCTTCAATGCGTAAACGTAAACGTTGAAACTCAATTTGCAGACAGTGACTCGCTAGCACTCGATCTGCAAAGATCATCTATTGTAGGCTTTATAATCGAAACATAAGAAACAGGCTCAGTCTAGTCTTTGATGCCATAAACCGTAGCTGAACCTACGTAGTCACAAACTGTAATCGAATCTACGAAGCAAAATTATAATTGCGAGTGAAGTAACAGCATAAGCAAAACTATAATTGCTGAAGTAATCAACAGCGAGTGAAGCATAACAGTAAATGACAAAATTATTGGTCGAAAATGACTTTGCAAGGAATGACTCAGTAGCACTCGATTTTCGAAGACTGACCTCCTATCTCAACATAAAACATTTCCGTTTTCCGCAATCTGCCTTCCCTAACTTCCTTCACTCACTCTCGGCCAGATCCAGATTAGGTTTTATTTCCAATTCATATTCAGCTTCAGCGCAGACTAGGTTTCATTTCAAATTCATATTCAGCTTCAGCGCAGACATCCAGACTCGACAAAACTCAATTACTGTAGGCTCCGATCCATATCTCGTTGAATTTAGAAATCCTGATCCGACAAAACCGAATTCGTCCACATTGGGCTTGATGAGATTCACGCGTGTGTCCGATCCAGATCAAGTTGAGTATTCCCAGTCCGACCAGAGCGATTTTGTCCACATCGGATTTGATTTAGTTCGCGTAGGTCCGTTAAACAAAATTTTTTGTGTACCAATAGGCAGATTGGACATTCATCATCGTCACAGCTATTTCTCCTTCACTCTTATCAAGCGGAACACAATGGAAACCCCAACAAAGTTCTGGTACTCCGATCTATGCAATAAGCGCCGCCTAACAAGGTAATAGCGGACAACGATAGTGCCAGGGCACCTTTCATCTTACGATGATACAAATCACTTCTTCGTACATACCAATACGGAAGTTTGTTACGAAACTTTGTTACGCTAAGAGAATGAAAGAATTACAATTTAATGTACAAGTATCGAACC
This sequence comes from Bradysia coprophila, assembly GCF_014529535.1. Lineage (NCBI taxonomy): Eukaryota > Metazoa > Arthropoda > Insecta > Diptera > Sciaridae > Bradysia > Bradysia coprophila. The sequence continues at coordinate 423,711 of NW_023503692.1, read as the reverse complement.
AATTTATGATGATTGCCGAAGTGCGCACAATTCGTTTATACGATAACAAAATTATCATAAGAGCGCCGAACTTATCCTACGAATGTCCCGGCGAGTGTTAGAGATATTTGTTACAGAAATTTGTGACGAAACTTTGTTACAGAAATTTGTGACGAAACTTTGTTACGGAACTTTGTGACGAAACTTTGTTACGGAACTTTGTGACGAAACTTTGTTACGGAACTTTGTGACGAAACTTTGTTACGGAACCTTGCTACGGAACGTTGTGACGAAAGTCTGTTACAGAACTTTGTGACGGAACTTTGTAACGAGTCTTTGTTACGGACGCTTGTGACGAAGCTTTGTTGCGGGAAGGAAATGACAGAACAACAATTGAATGTACAAGTATCGACGCAGTGTAAGTGCCCACAATTCGTTTATACGATAACAAAATCATCAATAAGACGCCGAGTGTTATAAACAAATTAGATCGATTTGGAGGGAAATAAGTACAACTGCAAGTCATGGTTCCAATACAATGGAACTCCCGATGTCATATCGAACCTTTTCAGAGGATCTGTTGGCTACAAATGTTTTCTAAATGAGCGCTTAATTTTCAAATGAATTTTCTTTTTGTGTTCAAATTTGATTTTTTTTGATGATTTTCGTGTTGATATGTCTCTGCATTCAAGCCAACAAAGTAGTAAGTATTTATTGGTTCATTAAGTATCCTATATAATCTTGTTCTGTAATGTCACTATACCGGCCACCTAAAAGTTAAAATAGGTAACAGAGGCGAGCACCGTTTTTGTCCACTTGCACCAATCCACCAATACGTAGCAAACTTTCTCGTTAAGGTTCCGCAATCATTTTCATTGTGAAAGTTCTATATTTATCGCCATCAAAAAGTTGTGGAAGTATTTTTTTAATTGTTCTTCTTTGAAATAATTACAATAAATTTTGCATGAAATCAATTATAAAATGGTTTTTGAATGTTTGAAAATCTAATGTTCGGCATTATTCAACAAAGTTGAAACCTTTTTTTTCAAAACTTCGTTTTTTAAGTGCAACAATCCACATCATACATAATCACATTTATAATTAATTTCAAACTAAAACTCTAAATTCAACGTATTGTTAGTAATTATAATATCTTTTGATCGATCGATATGCTGTGTAGTAAAGCAACCTAATTTAATTGGGCAGCACATTTATTGTTAAAATAAATTATTCTTCTCCTTGAATTTATCGTTGAGTGTTTCGCTGATAGCATCGATTATTCTCTTATAACCTTTTTCGAAAGAGTGCTTTTTAGTGCGATACCCTGACCAAGACAATAACTTTTGCACGTCTTTGACCATTATAGTGAATAAGATGATTCTGATCGACTTCTGTGAATCACTTCCACACAGGGCAGAAATCATGGGCGCGCGTTAGCATAGCGCCCGTGACGCAAGTCCTATTACTAGAAAAAATTTAAAAAAAATTTTTTGTCGTAGACTGCAGAACCATACCTATATACAGCAAATATTGAAGTTCTACAATTCAAATACAAATGACTCCAAATTACCATTAAAAAAAACTAGGCGTCCATACGAGTTCAACGACCTATCACACGTTCTTGCAGCTTAAAATTTGGCCACGCAAAAAATCTTCCAAGAAGCCCCATTTCCATACATTTTGGTCAATTTCGGTACTTTAAACGAAATGAAAAAATCCTACGTTACTTTGTTAGTCCGTCCGTCCGTGTTTCCTATCTCCTAAAGTCTTCTTTAGATTTTGTTGAAATTTTGGGAGTAGATTCTAGTCGTCATTCTAAGACATTCCAGAAAAAAAATTGGGGGGAACCGGCCTCGTTTCGGAGCTAGGGCTCCTCGAAGTTCCGACACTTTTTTGAATGAAAATATTTTACGGTCGAAGTGAACACAGCAAACATTGCTTCTAGTACTTATAGTAGCGGAGTGTCACAGTTGTGTCAACATATTTTCTGTGTTTTTGTCGCGACAAAAAAAAACGTCTTACTGACTTCTATCCTATAAGTCAGTACATCTCATCAGTAGTAATAAATTAACGAAAGTTAAGATTGTACTATTAATACCAATAAAAGGTGTTTTTGAAAAAAAAAATTGCATCAGGGAATTCAGGGAGATCCTGAAGAAACGATAACTTCCTGAAGAAACGAGGAGAAGAAACGGCGACTATAGTCACCATTTCTTCTCGTTGTTTTTTCAGTAAGTCACCGTTTCTTCAGGAAGTCACCGATACTCATGTCGTCGAAATTTCAGGACAATCAAAAATTTCCTTTAACACATCCTTGTGCTGGGACGACATCTTAGAAAAATGTTCGTCGATGTCTTTTGATTTTTTTTTTTTAAATGTGTCCACAGCAAATCTGCATCAGTGCTGTAATATAATCATCCAGCAATTCTTTCCAAGAAATTTCACCACTTGCAGCGTCGTATATTAAGTTTATTAACTCTATCAATTTCAGGCTATTCCAGCTGTGGCAAATTGCGTTCATCATCGCATAACTCATATCAATTACAGCTCTGCGAATTGGCCACTTCAAATTCGGGAACTTAACATGGTATCGGTACTTGTATTCAGACAATATTAGGCTGATGTTGTACGAATCATGTGCACCATTTATCGCTTCAAATATAGGAATAACTCTTCGCTTTTCGTGTAAACTTTGAATTTGTGACGTGTCTCGTATTACTCCAGCATAATACAGTGTTCTTCCGCCGTACTCAACACCTCCACTTGCATCGATATGTACCTACTGTTACGAAATTGTCGCTGACGGACAATCGTCGTAAACATTCAAAGCTGTCATCTGGGAAAAGAATTATTACGAGCGGCTCGACAGTGATTCGTCGGACGAAAGCGACGCCTCAATGTTTCTTATCTGGTTCATCGATGACAATTTTGTTGGTAGTTAGGTGGTCTTCGGTTGCTTTCATCAGCAACATAACATCTTTGTGGAAATCTCCCTCCGCCAACATTTCACATTTCATTTTGTACGTTACTGCGCCAGAAAAGCAGCCATCTAAATTTCCTTGTGCTCTTAATCTCGGATCAGCTGCTTGTTCGCACTGTTCCAAATACTTTTCGGGAATCATTAATCGTAATTTTTTTTCTTTGTCACGACGTTCACCTCTAACCGATCTGCACAATGGGTTATCCAAATCGTGAACTGAATTCCGAATGATGATGAAATGTTGTAGTATCTGTTGTATCACAATCGCGAGCAGTCCTTGTGTTTGCAAACATAGCGAAGTGTCCAATAGTTGTCCTTGATTGGATACCCTCCATTTGATGTTAATACGCAAGGAATTTCTTCGAATAGTCGGTTCAGCTTCGATATGAAGAAATCGTTGTGTTTATTCCACCTACCCTCAATATAATATTTCGAAACCTCCGCTTTGGTCAGAGCGAATTCACCAACATATTTGTAACCATTTGGCGGTACAAATTTGATTGTCTCATCGAATTCGGCTTCCGATGACGATTGCGAATAAATATCAGTTGATGAAAGAGATAGTTGAATTGTTAAAATTTCAAGCTAAAAGTAATGTTTCAATAGTCCGTACCATTGTCTGTTGATGTGAACGATGATGAGTCGCCGACATCCAGAACTTGAACTGATTCTTCGAGGTAGTGCCTGCGATGCCTTCCATGTTTCGAACGGAAGTGGTAATGGTTCGCGCGAATATCCACTGGCATCCGTTTCATCTTGTTGCCATCCATATGGTTGTCGATATCGAGATGGCGTAGACTGAGTAACTTCATTGCTCGGATAACGGTGACGATAGGGTGCTCGATCGTCTATGTGTCTTACCGCATAGCGGTCTCCCATTCGACCGTACTGGTTACTTGGCATAGGAGCCGAAGACTGAGTGACTTCATTGCTGGGATAACAGTGAAAGTGAAAGCCTGAAAGGTGGCCTTCCAGCCTCCTAGGCAGAACGAACTAAACAAAATATTTTCAGCTTTCTACGCAGCAAAAAGCAGCGGTTGAAAACAAAATAGAAAGCAGTGAGTGAAAACAAGGAAACTTCACAGCAAAACGTATCGTTGAAAATCTATTTGCGAAGAATGACCTGCCGAAGAATGTGAGATTGAGTCAAAATCCGGACAAAAAATCCGGAGGTTTCAAAATCCGGAGGCGTCAAAATCCGGATGCTACAAAATCCGGAGGCGTCAAATTCCAGAAGAATTTTATTCTATAATATGTCCGGATTTTGTATCCTCCGGATACTGTAACTTCCAACTTTGAGTTCACAAATTAATATTTTTCAACCTTAATGTCCTTATGACAATTTTTTGTTAACATTTTTCAGCTAAATTTCCTACAACTTTTTTGTTGGTCATCCGCAGGGCCTATTATTTGGGAATCGATTTTGGGAATATTTGGGAATTTTGGGAATATTTGGGAATATTTGGGAATATTTGAGAATATTTGGGAATATTTGGGAATATTGGGAATATTTGGGAATTTTTAGGGAATTTTGTGAATTTTCGAGTGGTACCGCACTTATAAGAGTTGCAAATAGTTGCAAAGAAGTTGCACGCCCAAAAATTAAGTTGCACGAGGAAAAATAGTTGGAAATTCAGTGCGGTGACCCTAGGAAATTTTAGGACTTTTGATGAAGTATTAGCATCAACTATAATCTGAAAAACTGTTTGAGTTTCGGAAGAAACGTCGTCATTTTACTTATTATCGAAAATGTGTAACATTAAAATTGAATTTTTTGTCGCCCTGCGCGTTTACGTCCACTGACTGAATCATCGAAAACACCGTAGAACCATTCACTTTCCCTTCGTATTGTACTGGATTTACGTCTTCTCTGATGTTGGTGGATCCAATATTACACGGAAGAAGTGGGATCGAATTGCTCTAGGTTACACATATTCACATTAATGTACATATAGTTCCACAGTGCTTTAGGCGATAGAGATGATCGTCCTGCGCTTTTAAATTGGTTATATAAACCTTTAACAAAAAAAAAAGTTAAATCCTTATCTTTCGTTCGGCCGGGGTCCAAATCTTACTTATTAGTCTCTCAACATCGGCCGAGTTCGGCTTAATCGCAATAACTCGAGCCAGTGCTATTTTGATTGAATGAACCTCGTCGGGCAAGACCCTATTCAACGTTCGCAAATAGTTCGATGGTGTAGGAGAATCGACACTGTTTAATAATTCGGCAGCCAATATATAATCAGTGCAAAATGTTTGTTGGTCCAGATCGGGTACTATTAATGAATGGCAAGCTCGAAGGTCACGCTGCGTTGCAGTGGTAGAAAATTTAACCAATGGATCAATTACATTGTGGAAAGGTGCATCGAAATCGATGCGCATGTTAACGTGATTGAGTAGTGAACGAATGATTCGTTGTCTATTGCCAGGCGTGAATTTGAACGATCTTCTTGTGTTTGCAGTTCTTAGCACAATACCCTGAAAAACAGTGGCATTTCCATTGACAGCAATATTTTCAAGAAAATGTTGCTCCCAGCCATCTTTGAAGCAAGCATTTTTACATTCTTCCAATGATGCGATGAACTTCGTCCGCAATGGAAGAACATCGGCTATGCAGATATCGTCAGATTGGCAAGCCTTTTGGAATGTTTTTAGAATCTGTAGAACATCAGCTAAGAACGTAATGAATTTTAATCTATCGTAGCTAAGCCATATGTCTAAAAATGAGTTCAAATTCTTCGATTCAAAATAATGAATTGACGCTCGGTAATTTCTGAGGATAGCATTGAACAAGTTATAGACATATTCTGTCCATCGAACTGCGAAAAATGCTGGATAACGGACTGGTGCATTTAAATTATTTTTGCATGCTTCTAGCTTTAAATCTTTGGTTCGAACGCCAGATTTTCGAAAATACGTGCTAAGCTTTATGCAATGTTGAATCGTTTTAGCAATAGAACTATTTCTGCATGTTGATTTCCATGAGAGATTGATTCGATGCGGAACACACCAAAGAGAATGTAGAGGTATTCGGTGAGATGATGAACGTAATCGCTCTTGATTCAATAGCGCATGAAGACCAGTTAGTCTTCCCAAGTTTAACGGCTCGCCATCAGTGACGATTGACGTTTTTAAACAAAAAAATTCATCCCATGGCATTATGTCACAAACGACTTCTTTTAGACATTGCAGATAACCTTCGGCACCATCATTTGTTGGGACTCCAAATCCCATAAACAAAGTTTTTGTCGTTAAATCTCGATGCATGATATGAGCCATGACGTAAATGTTGTGGAGTCCTGTTCGATCAACAGAACCATCAACACGCAACGATACTGCGAATGATCTACGCAATGATGATTTGATTCTCTCCAAATCGGCTTTAACAATTGCATCGATAAATATTGCATGGTTCATAGGCGTCAGATAATCAAAATTAAATTCAATCGAGCGGTTTAACGTGGCATCGCCAGTCATTCGAAAACTGTGCGCCATATCAAATGCAATGTGTCTTGAAGGCCACGACCACCCACTCAAAGTGACTCTTTTTGCATCATTGAAACATGTTATCATGAGAGACCCGATGTGCCGATGAAGAGTAGTTTGATCTAGAAATGTTCTTGTTGAATTTAAGTTCAATTATATAATTCTTATATTGGACATAGACACACACCTTGAGTTGATAACGTCAACGAAGGTACATAGTGAGTCGGTGAAGTTATTTGAATAGAAGTATGTTGCAGCTCTGATATAACTTCTTTTAAACCAGTCAGCGATTTTGTTTCATTTTGTCTATACAATCCGCTACAGTACTCCAACAGTACAGATAAAATTTGTTTTTGACCAATCAAAAGTTTAAAATTTGCTTGATTGTCCGCAAAAACACCTAAATATTCCACCACACTTTCATTCTCATTTATCATATGTTTATTAAAGTCCACACGCATAAAATGTTCTATTTCAACAATGGCTTGTTGCAGATCAACACTCATAGCTAATGCACTGTTGTATGAATTAATTAACAGAATTTTTTTCATTTGTAAAGGAATACGACACTCAACACACCTTTCTAACGTTTCAAAAAAATCATTTTCATCGCACATCTTTAATTCATGTTGTAATGATAGATTTTCCATTTTTATCAACAAGTTATTAGACTTAACAATGCTACACTTTGATGCATACGGTTATAACGAAACGAGTTTCGATTTGTACTAAGCACATTTTGAGGCTAGCAAAAAAATTCTAAGAACATCGAACTCGCATATCATCCCAAAAACGAATAGGTGCTTTGTGTAGTACGAGTTATTTACAATTAGTGATGTTTCTATTCGAATCGTGTGTGTAGTTTGCAATTGATTAGCTTCAAACGAGTGAAAGTGAAATGGAAAGGGAATTGTTGAATAAAAAATTAAAATCTTGTGATGAAAAAGATTTTTTTTCTGTTCTCGAAAAGTGTGTAGAGTTTCGAATTCCGCAACAACTGAAAACAATACTTGAATTGAATTTAATGAACAATGCTGTTTCATACAGCAGAGACATTACAGGTGCAATTGCAGAAATTGAACATTTCGTCCGATTTGATTTTAACAAAAAAATGTTGAAAAGTAATCAAACCATGGCAGATGTATTAGGAATTTGGGTTGAAAATCAGAAAAACTTTAAGCTAATGAGCGGTCAAAAGCGCATTCTTTTTGTTATTGCTGAATATTGCCATAGGCTATACCCCATCAAACAAACACCAAGTCTTGACAAAGAAAATGTGCAACCGTCGACATCAAGGTCAACGACAACACTTCAAGAAGCTCTTCCTGTTTCCTCAAGACGAACTTCTTCAATCCGCTCTCTTTAGGAAGTTCGATATTTTCAGCAAGGCCATTCGATTGGAAATGAAAAATTGTGAAGAATTTCCTTACTTTGAAAATCGACTTTTTCCATACATTTTCAGAGAGCGAGCGGAACCGTTTATGACACAAGCACCTGGAGTATTATCTATTTAGGGTATACCAATGAACAATAACTTTATTCCTGTAACGAAATAAGTTTCGTTATTTAATAATCTAAAATAAAGTCAATGACAGAAGAAATTTTAAGTTCAACAATCCACATCATACATAATCACATTTATAATTAATTTCAAACTAAAATTCTAAATTCAACATATTGTTACAGTGAACGACATCTCAAATGTCTCACTGTCAAATTTTTCTGAGAATTTTATTGTGTCATTGCAAATTCACAATGACAATCTCTGAAAAAAATGTCAGTGAGACATTTGAGATGTCGTTCACTGTAGTAATTATAATATCTTTTGATCGATCGATATGCTGTGTAGTAAAGCAACCTAATTTAATTGGGCAGCACATTTATTGTTAAAATTAATTATTCTTCTAGGCTAGACATATGTCCACAACGTCATCGTATTTGGGTTACGTGATTAGAAGAGTCATTCAGTGTGTACATCGTTGCAGCCACCAAACATACCGCAACTATTCAAATTATTCCTACAGTCGAGGAAATTTAGATTTCGGGTTTTCCAAAGGTATTAATCTTATTTAACCCACACTTTATCCCACAACAATGGAATCCACAAATTTAAATTTAGTTAACACAACGGTCACAATGACGGCGCTGCAGTCACGATTTCAGAATGTGATATAGGGTGGCTAATTAAATTTTGGTTTTAGCTACATTTTCTCTTGCTTTTTAATTATTACATCAGGCTTCTAAATTAAGAGTACCTTTATGCAATATAAACCGTTTGAGTTTGAAAAAAGATGTTTTGTATCAGTGAACGATATAGGAAAGCGTTCAGTACGTCTCAACAAACAAAAGAACGTAAAACATATTTGTATATTTAGCCACCCTACGTCCGTCATCGCTTCTATTGTCTTCAAAAACATATTGTGTGCTTGTCATGATATGTATCAGAAGTTTGTTTATTTATGTGTCTCATCTAAAATGCTGGCCAGCAAAATTTTGATCATTAATTTCAACGGCAAAATTGATCTAAATGTTAAAATAATTGTGAATAATAGTGAAGTTAATGTGGTTTTGTTTTCTCTTCATAAAGGAATTTGCATTAGTTCGACGTAAAGTGCGGAGCACCATTAGAAAAAAAACTTGTCGCTGAAGAATGATCAAAAAGTTGCTGGACGCACAGCTACAACTAATGCTTTGCAGGATATAGAATACAAATTAGAGAAACACCAAGAGCCGTCCATTTGAAATCTTCACAATCATCATTTCAACTAAAGGTTTTTGTTAACGAAACGGAAGTTCGCTCGCAGATTCGGATCGGAACATCTCATTCGTTTTCGCTAAAGCTCGTAGCCGTCATTAATCATGATTCCCATGAAGAATCGCCAAAAATAAAAAATTGGCAAGGGATGAAGAAACGCCGGCAAAAACAAAGAATGATAAATTTGTCTTTGTTGCGTTTCTTCACACTTTGGCGATTCTTCGTGGTGATTAAACAAATCCTTGGAAATTTATCCTTTTACGAAATTTATCTAAAAGGCGTTATTTGTTCGAAGCTAGTGAATCTATCCTTTTATAAAAGTTACGAAATGCTGCCTGGTTCGATCCTAAGGAAACTCTTATTTTACGTCAGGTAACGGCATCTTGTTCGATCCTAGGGAATCCATACTTTAACGAAAGATCCCGAGGACACTATCATTTTACGAAAGATAATGTAGAGACATTTCAAAAACGTATTTTTACACTTTGGCGTTTCCTCACACTCTGGCGATTTTTCTCTTCTTCTCTTCACACTCTATCGATTTTTCTTGGCAATTCATCATTGTTGATTTGTTAAATCAACAAGAAATATTGCCATAATGTGAAGAAAAACCAAGAAATATCGCCAAAGAGTAAAGAAACTCCAAGGATCATAGAGAATTGAAAATTTGTCTTTATGGCCAAAGCACCTAGCAGGGTAATAGAGGTTTTTACACGTCAAATAGAGTAGTATTTTGATACCAATAATACCATTAGCAGCCCTAATGGTAATTTTGCAATGACATTAAGAAAAAAAAGGTATGGAAATATTCGCATACTTCGATTAAAGTAGTACTCTATTTTTTTCTATTACCCTGCTAGGTGCTTTGTTATGGCGTTTCTTCACACTTCTGAGACTTTTCTTGATGATTTAACAAATCAACTAAATATGATGAATTGTCAAGAAAAATCGCGAAAGTGTGAAGAAACTCCGAAATATGACAAATCGCCAAATAATACAATATTGTCGATTTGACTATAACTTTTAATTTAGAAAAAGATTGTACGGGACAGTATGTACTGCATATCATATAATTCCTCTCTCTTGTGTTTATCTGTGTTCAACGAAGCCAAAATATAATTTCGGACTACAAGTAAACCGTCTCGACTGCCCAGTAGTTATTTTCCTAAGTTCCTAATGAGTGCAAAAAGGAGGCTATTTCAACATTAGTTAGGAAAGCATAATTTTTATGTGAATGTTTCTGAGGTTTTTCATCTTAATATTTTCATGAAGTTACAAATAATCCACAGAAAATTTTATTATAATAAAATCCTGATATGCGTGTGAGGGCTATAAGTGGACTTAGCACCCCCCTTTTTTTGGCATATAGCTGTGTAATGTATATTGCGAGGACTACAGTTAAAATAGCTGTGTAATTTATATTATAGCTGTGAGCCACATTTCAAATCTATCACGAGAAATAAAAATTTTTTCCGAAACGTTCATGAATTTTGCGGTCACCCATCTAAGTACTTACCGCGCCGATTGATGCTTAACCTGAGAATCCGACCGTCATCTATGCTGCTGATGTACTAATTTTGCTTGTGCTTTAACACGTTCTTATTTCGAAGCGTTGCTACGGCAATATAAATCCTGCAGCTATATTATGCGGCACGCAGCCTAATTCAAGTGTGTAGTTTTTATATTTCACTTTTGTGAGTTGTCACTACAAGGATTGTTCTAGGTTCTGAAAGAAAGTGAATTGATTTGCTAATTAACTAATTCGTTTCTAATGCAGTGAAATTTCTGATATTCTCATTCGTCTGTGTTTCTACGGATTCTGACTATATTAAATAGGTATTCTGATCATCAAGCTTCATTACAATCAGCCAAGATATTTTAGAACAGTTTTTGTTTGTATATTAACATTTAGTCCGACTTGAATGCATGGTCCCATACATTTTCTCATATGCAGCACACAGATATATTTTTGATGCGTCAAATATGCGTTACACAGCTATGATATAGAGTACACAGCTACAATATGCAAATCCTAGCTGTAAAATGTGTCCACGGTGCATAATGTAGCTCTGTAATCCATAATATAGTTGTGTAACTCATATTGCATGTAAATAACCAACATTAACAGAATATGCGTTTAGTAGCTATATTATAAAAACTACAGCTATATTATAAGTTACACAGCCTCTATCGAAATTCATGGATTTTCCGTGTACCCTAGAACGAGGTCGGAAATACGTCAAATAAATCAAATAGAAAACAGACTTGGAAATTGTTATTTTGTCTAAAAGGTGATATTAAAATTCTTTGGAAATCGTAACATCAAGCATAACTGCATGAGCAGGCATCTCAGGATTATAAATCAGGAACTTTGAAGTTCGTCATATTCATATTCTTATCTTATTCCTGACCAGATTCTGTTTTCATGATTGAGCTCAATCATGAGCTTCACTTATACAAAGAGTTGAATTTATTTCCTATGCCAAATTGTAATTTGGCGAAAAAGAATGTTCCGAATCTGCGTTTCGTTTAAAAAAAGCCTTTAGTTGAAATGATGATTGTGAAGATTTCAAATGGACGGCTCTTGGTGTTTCTCTAATTTTTATTCTATATCCTGCAAAGCATTAGTTGTAGCTATGCGTCCAGCAACTTTTTGATCATTCTTCAGCGACGAGTTTTTTTTTCTAATGGTGCTCCGCACTTTACGTCGAACTGATGCAAATTACTTTATGAAGAGAAAACAAAACCACATTAACTTCACTATTATTCACAATTATTTTAACATTTAGATCAATTTTGCCGTTGAAATTAATGATCAAAATTTTGCTGGCCAGCATTTTAGATGAGACACATAAATAAACAAACTTCTGATACATATCATGACAAGCACACAATATGTTTTTGAAGACAATAGAAGCGATGACGGACGTAGGGTGGCTAAATATACAAATATGTTTTACGTTCTTTTGTTTGTTGAGACGTACTGAACGCTTTCCTATATCGTTCACTGATACAAAACATCTTTTTTCAAACTCAAACGGTTTATATTGCATAAAGGTACTCTTAATTTAGAAGCCTGATGTAATAATTAAAAAGCAAGAGAAAATGTAGCTAAAACCAAAATTTAATTAGCCACCCTATATCACATTCTGAAATCGTAACTGCAGCGCCGTCATTGTGACCGTTGTGTTAACTAAATTTAAATTTGTGGATTCCATTGTTGTGGGATAAAGTGTGGGTTAAATAAGATTAATACCTTTGGAAAACCCGAAAACTAAATTTCTTCGACTGTAAAGCTTGAGTGAACTTAGGACGTTACCAATACGATATAATCGCTAGAAAAATTCCATGCGGAATGTGTCTGTCACGGGAATTAAGCCCGGATCATTTTGGTGGAAGGCTAGTACTGAGCCATCCCGTCTTACTTGTTACACTTGTTACTAGGCTGCGTCTCTGAGTTCTAGAACTGAGAATAGAAAGGGAGCCAAGTACCGAATTTCAGTCTAGGAACCTACAAAGCTATACCGAATGTACATTGTTTCTATCAGTTTTGAACTTGATACCAGGCTGTGTCCCAGAGTTCTAAAACTGGGAATAAGAAGGAAGCCCGGTATCAAATTTCTGTCTAGGGACATACGAAGCTATACCGTATGTACATTGTTTCCATCAGTTTTGAACTTGATACCAGGCTGTTTCCCAGAGTTCTAAAACTGGGAATAAGAAGGAAGCCCGGTACCAAATTTCTGTCTAGGGACATACGAAGCTATACCGAATGTACATTGTTTCTATCAGTTTTGAACTTGATACCAGGCTGTTTCCCAGAGTTCTAAAACTGGGAATAAGAAGGAAGCCCGGTATCAAATTTCTGTCTAGGGACATACGAAGCTATACCGAATGTACATTGTTTCTATCAGTTTTGAACTTGATACCAGGCAGTGTCCCAGAGTTCTAAAACTGGGAATAAGAAGGAAGCCCGGTACCAAATTTCTCTCTAGGGACTTACGAAGCTATACCGAATGTACATTGTTTCCATCAGTTTTGAACTTGATACCAGGCTGTTTCCCAGAGTTCTAGAACTGGAAATAAGAAGGAAGCCCGGTATCAAAAAATTTCAAAGATCAGATCATTCAGTAGCTTCCACCTGTGTTTTTGCGACCTGACCTGTTCCGATCCTTACCAACCAGCAAAAAACCACATTATTTTGGGAAAATTATCAGTCAAGGCCCAAAAGGTGGGACCTAGTAGCATATTTAATAGGGTGTAGCGTTTTGCAACCTTTTTTTAAGGCCTGCGGTTCGATATATTTTTCCGCACAGATGGAAGAACTAATCGCACTATGGTTTTGGGACCAAAAAAGTCGGTTTTCAGAGGTGCGCATGGGAGCTTCGAACTTAAATATTTTTTTTCGTATTTTCGTGTTCAGTGGACCATTCTGCATCGAACCTACCCGCAGGCCTTAAAAAATTAAAAAAAGGTTGCAAAACGCTACACCCTATTATTATTTATCTAAAAAATGTTTATTTACAGTGAAATATAGGTAAATATAGCTGTTTAAATGGGAATTTTTTTTGTACATTCAACGAGGAATCAAGGTCCAACTCAATGGTACCATTATACCTTGCGTTGTTCCGCAGGTGAGCATACTTTAAAATGAGCCTGAGACGAGCTAACCAAATCGTTGTAAAACTTATTTGATAAAATTTTTGTCGACATATTATCTTGTTAAAATTGTCTTAGTTAAGGCCCGTCATTGGGAAATGACAGGACAGTTTCCCGAAAATGTATGGAAAATTTTATCACAAAAATTCACCGAAAAGATTCAAAGAAACTCACCCATGATGCTTTCCATTGTATTCGTGCACCGTCTCTTTATGTCCCCAAGGCATATTTAAACACTAAAACACTTTTTACTCGATGCAAAAACAAAATTTTGTTTTTTGTTTTGTCGCAATAAAACACAGAAAATATTTCGACACAACTGTGACACTCCGCTATTATAAGGACTAGAATGAATGTTTGCTGTGTTCACTTCGGCGGTAAAATATTTTCATTCAAAAAAGTGTCCGACACTTCAACGATGGTAGACATTTATTAAAATTGTAACCTCTCCCACTTCCTTAGTAAGCTAACAAGACTTCGCTGAGTCTAATTATGCCACCTCTTCGAACAAAAAAATCGGCTGAGGTCGAATAATTCTCCGCTGAGCTTTAACAAACCTCCGCTGAGCTTTGACAAGCCTCTAATGAGTTCTAATAATTCTCCGCTAGGCTTCAGTAAGAGTCCGTCAGACCTTAGCACGTTGTAGTAAGGCAATGAAGCTAAGCGAACACTCAATAAGCATCAGCGGATACCTAATAATTGTTGCTATGATTTAATAAGACTCCACTTAGCTTTGGCAGATCTCCGCTGAGTGTTCGATTCGCTCCATTAAGCCTTCCTGCAACTTGCTTAGGCCTAGCGGACACTTCCTGAAGTCTAGCGGAGAATTATTAGAGCTCAGCGGAGGTTTGTTAAAGCTCAGCGAAGAATTATTAGAGCTCAGCGGAGAATTATTAGAACTCAGCCGATATTTTTATTCAAAGAGGTGGCATAATTAGACTACGCGAAGTCTTCTTAGCTTACTAAAAAGGAACGAACATTTATTTACGCTCAGCGCAGTCTTACGAGCGGCTAAATTTTTAATAAATGCTCTCCCATCGTTGAAAGAATGTCCGCTGAGCTCTCGTAAAGCTTTAAAAAATGGTCGATGAGCATTATTAAATGTATACGCTACCCTTTGTCAACCGTTTGATGATTGTTTTTAAATGTCCGACACTTTTTTGAATGAAAATATTTTACCGCCGAAGTGAACACAGCAAACATTCATTCTAGTACTTATAATAGCGGAGTGTCACAGTTGTGTCGAAATATTTTCTGTGTTTTATCGCGACAAAACAAAAAAAAAACTTTGTTTTTGCATCGAGTAAAAAGTGTTTTAGTGTTCAAATATGCCTGGACGACCTAAAGAGACTATGCCCGAATACAATGGAAAGCATAAGAGGTGAGTTTCTTTAAATTTTTTCGGTGAATTTTTGTGATAAAATTTTCCATACATTTTCGGGAAACTGTCCTGTCATTTCCCAATTACGGGCCTTAAAATTGATTGCATTCACGCACAGAATGCGTCACTAAAACTAATATCAAATATTTTCGAAGCTTAATTTAAAGGACTAGCGTCACCTTTTTCCTTTTAGGTTTTTTTTGACTGATTTTTAATACCCAAATTATTATGTAAAAGTAATTCTAAATCTCATTCGTAATGGACTTGGTAATGGATGGATTAATCTAGTATTGACCAAAAAAACGAAATTATAAAAAATTATCTCTCACATTCAGTGTTGTTATTATAAGCTAATAATAGTCTATAGTTCAGTTAATTGAGGTTAAATACACTGTTCTAACGAAAGTTAAAATATTTAAATTAAATTGAGAGTATAGTCCGGCACTTTGCGCCAGAAAACATGTTTTCTATTGGTATACCTTTTTTGAAGTTTTAGAACCGGTCGAAGTACTATGAGTTGTGGTAGACGTTTGTAACTAATAGACACAAAAATTTAGTACTAAAATTAACACGAATCCCTAACATATGTCCTAACAACCTAACATATGCTCGAAAACACCATTATATTTTTCGATAGTTTCTAGATCTTGATGTTGAGTATTCTGAGGTATGCACAAGTTTTATGGTAGAACAATTTTTCAAAGTAAACAAAATATTTCTTCCGACTACTCACGAAACCAGAGGAATGGTTAAGAACCTTTGCTGTATATCTGGGTCTGTAAAAAAAATTGAAAAATTTTGTAGTAGAGGACTTTTGACTTGAGTCCTCCGCGGGCATAATACTTCTACGGGCGGCTATTTTTTGGGTGGACTTCGGGAGGTCACCAACAGTGTTTCGGGCGTTTTGCGGGATTTTTTTTCTTGAAAAATAATAATTTAAAAAATGTTTTATTTAACATGAAAACTAAAGAAAAGTAACTAAATTGAAAGGGATGGAATGGAATGACGATTTGTCATCTATAACCTGAGGCGTGTGACAAATGCCGTATGCTTCGAATTCCATGAGGGGATAAAAATCCCAACAGCACTTCGTATCGGATCCACCGTCTATGACACAATGCGCCAGACTAATATTTGTTGTTAAGAAAATTGTTTTTTTCGCTTAAATTTTGATAAGAAATGAAAGAAATTTTGTGTGTGAAGCTGTTTGACCCTTTATTTATCAGATTATTTGAAATTAGAGAAGGTCCATACAACGTGTTGGGTGTTATAAATTTACCTAAACAGCACACACTCTTAGTCGGGAGCGGCGTCGGGAGTTCCAGGTAGAGGTGCTTCCTTAAATGGAGTATTGATTTCAGCGAATGTCTCGGAAGTGTAAGATGCACCAAAGACCCACATGTGATAGCAGATTTAGTGATGAAACGATATACGAAAGTTTCAGTTTCGTTTATGATTCGCTAGAGATGTTCAAATGACTGACTTCCTCTTCCTATAGGTTTGCTATCTCTTTGCCACTTTCTCATAGCCAAATGAGATGTGCTATTTTTGAAATTGCATTTTCGTTCGAAAAATCCAATTTAGTGCCACTCACGGATCGAAACAGTAAGACAAATTTTTGCTGTGAGAAGAGCGAAAGGAAGTTAAACCATCGCCCTCGTAATGGACAATACTCAAAATATTTACTGACAGTGTGAAGCTCACATTGAGTTTGGTTTTTTCGTTTTGAGACATCGCTTTTGAGAAATGATCAGTTGTGAGATAGAATTAGCATGTGAATGACAGCTAGCACAAGAGAAAATGGAACCAATTTTGTACCAAATTTTCTCCCATAGGTGACAGCTGTTATTCACATGTTCAATCCATCTCGCTACAGGCGCACTAACTGATCATTTCTCTGCTTCGCCTAAGTGTAGACACAAATTCATCGTGTTTGGGTTACGCCATGCGAGTGATTCGGTGTGTTGCAGTACTATGAAGCTTGAGTGAATTTTGCTTCATAATCGAGCCCGGGTCCTTTTGGTGGAAGCCCAGTATGTCACCACTGAGCCTGGGGTCTTACAGGTTTACGCATACGTTTGTAACACGTCGAATTGGACTCCCCGAGTAAGGGGAAACCTATTGTGGTTGTCCAGAGATGCCAAATCAGCGAGAAAAAAAATGTCCGTCTGTCCGTCCGTCTGTCTGCCTGGCACGATAACTTGAGTAAAACGCATCCGATTTTGAAAATTCTTTTTTTTTTCCGTTTAATAATGTCAAAAGACAGGCTAAGTTCGAAGATGGGTGATTTCGGGTCGACCCCTCCCGAGCTGGGGCCCAATAAGTGCTCTAGGGTTTTTCGCATGTATCTCCGGACATTTGAACTCTACACATGTTAGCGATACAGAAAATGGAAGGTATTTACAATACGAATCTGCAAAAAAGAAGTTTTTGAAAATTGGATAACCAACACGTGAATTAGAGCCCTTGATGTGAACCAGGCACAGGGCGGCAAGCAATTATTGCTTGTAGGTCGGCCACATGTGAACCGATTTCGACTACTTTTGCTTTAGTAGATAGGTATTGACCGTACCAATCAGGGAAAAAAAAGTTTATGAAATTCGGTTTACCGGAGCGTGAGCTAGGTCTCTTGGAGTGAGCTACTCGGCCGTACAGTGAACGGGGAGTATTTTGTCAATATCTCGAGTAAATTTTGACCGAATTTCATGATTTTTTTTTGTTTGAAAGGTATTAACGAATGTAAAGCGTCAGTACTAACAAAATGGCTGCCGGCGGCCATATTGGATTTTAGTAAAATTGGAATATCTGGGTAAAAATGGTACTTAGAGAGTTTCTGTTAAAGAGGAGTAACTGATTATCTGTTTTGGTCGTTTTCGGCATTCCATATATGGACATCTATATATATATCTATATACAGCTAGATTAAGCAATATAAAGGCATGTAGAGCTATATAATAGCATATTCATCTGTGAAATGTTTATTTATAGTGAAATATAGGTAAATATAGCGGTATATAGCTATTTAAAAAGAAATTTATGAAAGTTAACTTCGTACGGGGCTGTCTATATTGCCTCCGGCAATTTATTTGTTGATGATAACAAGGCAAAGAAAGATAATGTAAGTGATTTTAAAGGGCGAATAGCTTCTTAGTAGAGAAGAAAATGAAGTAAGAGAAATGAAGAGTTTCACATTAAAGGCTTTTGATACGAATAGATGTTTCGTACGGGTCGGCGTTAGCTATGTTTTTTTCTTTAATGGCTTTACATAACACAGTTCAAGTGCGCATTTAAAGAAAAGTATAAAATCAGAGATTTCATTCACATATTTACTGTGTTGAATTGATCACTAAACTAACTTGACATGTCGGAATTGGATTCGGTGGAGAGCAGCAAGTAAATCCCTTAACATAGAAACATTACACACAAATAAAACGATACAACTCTCAAACACTGTCGGAATATCGATCATTCCACCGACGTTTGTTTCTGTGTTGGTCTCGTATAATTTATGTGTAACAATAAGGCTATTTGAATAGTGTATGGTGGTTAATTGAACAGTGTTCGAACAGTTAATGTTGCCATCTATACCGTTATTAATCGTGAATTACCGTGAATATCGATTCTAATTGCACCATTTTTCACAGGTTCAATGATGGTGATCCCATTATCTTATTTGGCGGTGGTACATCGAAGCCAGCAACAGATAGTAGCAGGTAATTGCTTAAACACATAGATATTGTCCAAGTATGTAAACCACTGAAAGAGTTACGCAAATCTGCAGAAACACACGGAATTCGAGTGCAGCGCCACGTCCAAGTCATTGGACTTGCATTACCTTCAGTGGTTTAGGACGAAAACACACGAGCCTTTTTGCGTTGGAATGGACAATTGTGCTGCGTTTTCCATAGTTCCATGGTGAACATCTGATTAATGGAAAACGAAACATAATTTTCGATACCAGCAACGCAAAATTGCTCGTATGTTTTCGGCCTGAGGGTGGGATAGAAGCGGTGAATAAGGGGAAAAAGTTCAAAAGTTATACATCGCGTTTCGACACGTCAAAAATGGTTCGTTTTGCGACTTTTCTTCGTAATTCATGCATATTATCATGTCAGTGTACCAGTCTTCGAATATGTATGAGTAGTCGGGCAACCATTGCCTTTTCAATTATAAACGAGATGTGTCCTTAGCAGGTGAACCCATATATTGAGTATATGAAACCCAGCCCAACTGGGTCGGATCAGCTCTCATCGAAAAATCGAATCGAAAAGTAGAATGGTGCATGTTCGATTCCCGTGTCAGACAACTCCACATGGAATTTTTTCAGACGGTTATATTGGTAACATCCTAAAATTCATTCAAACTTCATAATTTCGGTGGTTGCAGTGTGTTTGGGGCTGCAACGACGTACTCACTGAATGACTCTTATGAAGACTACATTTAGTCGAGATATCCATTAGGCGCCTGACTTTCCTCTGATAGAATTTGCATACTTCGAGGCGTGATCTGTAAGTCACGTTAAGCCAGTGGTCCAGACTTGTATTTGGCATTTTGGTGAGGTCTCTAATCAAATCAAGACAGATTGCTGCAATCGACTTAATATCATAAAGTTTCAAAATCGTCGAGGTGTTGAACAGAAATTTTACACCGACCGCTTCTATACATCACTTGTTTGAATGTTACAACAAATATTAAAAAAAAAGTGATTTCTCAGGTTCAATGACGCTGGGCTCCCTATAATCAACTTAGGTGGCACACCATTGAAAAAGAATGTGCTGGCTGAATTGGACCAACAGATAACGAAAGATATCACCGAAATACGGGGACTGCAACACAACGAGTTTGCAAAGCATACGAGCTACAAAAAAGCTTGGGAGACAGCAACTCATTTATATCAGCAAAAGCTTAAAGCTGGGAAACTGAAGGCGGATGGAAATCCAGAGGAATACCACATAGCCCTGATTGCATACACCTTGGCAAGTCCGAAACTATACCAAGAATTTAATCTAGCAACGAGAAATCTTAAACACGAACACGATTTCAACGCATATCCGTACAAGACTTTGTTCAGTCTACTCAATCTGGCCGTGCAACATGTTAAGGGTGAACCGGAAACATTGACGAGCAGTGCTAAAGTGTATCGTGGTTGCCAAGGCGAATTGGCAAATGCCAAAAAGGGGCAGCATGTCATTTTTCAGCATTTTCTATCAACTTCAGCAAAAGAAGACATAGCACAGGCATTCGGCTCGAATGTGGTGTTTGTGATCAGTGGTGGTAGCAAGTCAAAGTACGTCAGAATGGATGCGCACAGTGCAATGATTAAAAACGAGCACGAGGTGTTGTTTTCGCCGCTTGAACTTTACGAAATCACTGGCGTTAAGAAAAGCGGTGACATAAATCTCATCGACCTGAAAATTGTAACGAAACATTAAATCAAAACGTTCATTTGAATTGTCGAATCGAGTACGACGCAACAATAAAATTGTAGTTTTGATTTCGTTAAAAATGTTTTCTTTGCTTGCAATTGGTGCTTCTGATACTCTGAACATGGCGTCAGTTTTCCATAAAACAGCACAGTGGTCACGAGTTGTCAATTCGCTTCCACTGTCTCTAGCTTTTCCATATATTTTTGACGTATTGCTAACAGTGTTGCTACTACAAATCATAAATTACGCACGCTCTTCAGGGGGAGGGGGTCTGACAAAAGTGTGAGCTTCATAATTTTTGATTTTTTTTCCATACGTGATCTAAAATTTGGAATTTTGATAGTGTGTAATTTTTGAAGGGTCCCGTAAAGTGCCAATTCCACTGTTGACTATTTCCGACTCAACAAACAAAAGTTTGAACAATAAAGTGGAACAAATACAGAGCCCAGGCGCACAAGATACATAAACACTGAAGGTAATGCCAATGCAAACCCTGAGAGGATCAGAGAAATTTTGGGTCCCGACTTTCAGGTGAATTCATTTTTGTAATGTTGCCATCGTCATATGCGTTTAATGTTGTTTCACCTGCTAAGTTTGTGTGGGATCAAAACTTTCACTTTTAGGTTAGACCGAGAGGAAAAACCACTATGATGAACAGCGTGTTGATCACTGTTAATTACCGGCTAATCTCAAAATTGATTAGTATTTTTTGTTTTTAGTATTGAAACCAAATGCGTTGACAAGGTGGGTACTATTATTACTCGTTCGTTACTTTTCGACGAGTTGAACGGTGATAATTGATACGGTGGAATTCGATTAGTGTCTACCAATGCATACAAAACAAACTATTTCTGTACAGATTCGATGTCGTCGATGTAATTTTGTTGATCCCAAAGTCCAATCCGAAACGAACGTACATAAATTTCCAAGAAGAAATCAGTCGAACTACTATAAAAATTATAGAAGAAACCACAAATGCCGTCGCGGCCAATAAAGAACCAGTCAAAACCATGCCCGCACGTTAGAAAGCGGGCGTGACGGAGATCCACTACCAAAAAAGTTTTTAAAACAAGACATCAGAACAGTCGGAGCGTTTGCTGCGACTTAGCCCCGTACGACCCGTAATCCTATCTCGTCCGTAACCATAATTCGTCCGTAGCCGTTATACGCCCGGAACCCTAATACGTCTACAAACCTCTAATGCGTCTGTTACCAAAATGCAAGTCAAGTTGGGCATGGTCAAATTTACTGAAAGGTTTCATTTTTAAAATTGCGCAGAGCGCAATTACGAAAGCCCGTACGAAGTACCTCTCAAATAAAACCAACAATTTACGACATTATTTTAGAAACCCAAAATTTTTTGCCAACTTTCTATTGGATATTCAATTATCTCTCAAATGAAACAAAAACTAGCAAAATCGTCAATACCTTTCATTTGATATATCACAAGCAGCTATTGCGTGTGTGCGAACATATTTACATAAACTTTTTAACTTCCACCTTGACTCAAATAACCCCCAAACTGACATCCATAACGAGCTATGACACCTGAAAAACGATTATGATTTGGCCGAGAATTTCAAAATTTTGATTTTTCTATGAAAATCAGCAAAAATTTCGTATTTTCAGATAAGACAAATCGCTTACGTTAGTTAGTTCTATGGAAAAGTGGATACAGCAACTCATAAAAGTTTCTAAAGATTGTCCTGCAATTTTGGCTATTATGGTCAATAATGGCCCAAAAATAAGAATAGAATTTTTCAAGAGTTTGACAAAATCCATACCTTGAGAGCTAGGGCCCTAACATGCTGTCCACAGACACTTTTCAGCATTTTCTGGCGGCAAGGGAATTGTTACATAAATTTGTATGCATAAAACACCTTTGCTACAACTAAATTTCGTCAGACACTTGTTTAAACTGGTGGTTGTCACTCTAAGAGAATAAGAAAAAAGTCAATTTTGTTCAGTTTTGTTTTGTTTATTGAATCTTAATTTTACAATTACAATTCCTAAATCCTAATTCTTACAAACTAGACCATAATTCTTAAGAATTTGTTTTTTCTTTGCTAAAAACAATTTTTGCTTGAGATTTTAAACATTTCTTTGAAATAAAATTTCTTCTTAATTTGAGTGCTTCATTCAACTTTGGCCTTTTAAAGGGCACTAAATGTCGAGCCAATCCAACCGAATAAAATGGTAAATTGTAGATTATCACGCACCAACAACATCAGCCGGAATAATGGGAGATTAGACTTTTACAAGGGCATTCAAACGGTGATAGACGTCAAAACGGAGCAAAATACTTTTTCGAATACTCTCAATGTCGCGCAGTTCTTTCAATGTACTGAAATTAGGAGGAATTAATTCCAGCTTCGGCCGGAACCAGTCGCTATTTACAATCTTCTCAATTTCGAAGTAAGTTTCTGTTTTTAACGCGCTACCTCCGTACAAACTCAAGCGACCTAATTTTGGCATTGACTTGACTACATGAAGGATATTTTCGTCCTTGTTTTCACTGTGTGCATACACAAATTGATACAGTTGCGGAAACATTGACGGAAGCGATCGAAAGAATCTCCCATCAACTGTATTTTGACAACGATTGAGCCGCAAACTAGTCAGACCTTTAAACGTGCTTAATGCTTTTACCGTCGCTTCTGTGATGATTATTCGGTTAAAAACAAGCTCTTCGACAACGTTATCACATTTAAATGTTTGTAGAAGACTGTCGATGTTGGTGTTGGTGCCACAATGCAATGTAAGAGATTTTAGTCGCTTCAATCTCAATAATTTACTAAAGTCAAAAATATAATGGTCGATGACCAGCGTTTCTAGCGTATTGGCTAGCGCATCAATTAAACCGTCGTCGCTGTTAAATAAATTTACGTTACCGACATCACTGACGGCGAGCGATGTAATTTTATTGCACGAAAAACATTCTTCCAATTCCGCATTGGACAGCACATTCCAAGAATGGAGCACATTCAATTTGGTCAATGATGTAAATCCTGACAATGACAACGGGAATTTTTCGGATGAACTCTTGCAGCATCTTATTATTGAAAGCTGCTGCAACGCAGAGTTGTCATCACCGAAAAACAAACTCAACGGACACCATCGCGTCCAACTGCACTGGACCAATTCAAACTTTTTTAGCCGAGAGAACAGTTCAGCAAATAAACTTTCCTCGAATACGTGAGGATCTTTCATGTCTACGCAATTCAACGTTACGACCTCCACGTTCTTGCAATGTTTTGCAAGCATAATTAAGATCGTGTTCAGCTCTTCACTGTCAAAATAATACAATTTAATATCTTTGACGTGGTCACCGAAGCGGGCCCACACCCTTTCCGACGAGGTTAAGCTGATCTCCGAATTTTTCTTCCACGTTAAGGATCCATGTTGCTTTCGAAAGTGCTCCGCGGAAAGATCGGCCAGCCTCTCGCATGTTTCAGCCAAATTGCTTAGATCGTCGACAGAAAGGTGCTCCATAATTTTCGATAAAACCATGTCGTCGAGTCTGAGCAGCGATGTTGTTGTAGGTAAGTGAAAATCCATATCCACTTCCATATCTGGGCTCTCCATTGCAAAATCTATATCCATGTTTTCCATATTGAGATTGTTTATCTGTGGAAAAAAAGCAAAAACCAATTGAAATATGCGTTAAGAAACAATGCGTATTCTAGAGTTAATTCAGGTTGTTCATTGGGACGTCAAAGCTCACAATAGATAATTAATCAACACGAAAGGCAATAGGTTGTCTTCGGGCGGCATTCGCGGTGATCAATTTCGTCAGACTGAATTTTAAGAAGAAATATGTCGCCTGTATGTTCACCAACTCAAGGCACTGTTGACCCCACTAGCAACGAATCTACAACGAATCGGCTTTTCAGATTATGTCACTGAACTTGAAAAGATTTCCGTTGGCGTCGCTCAAGACTTCAAATTGGGTCCCCTCCACATCATCATTTACATAGCTGTCTGTTGCTAGTGAGTGTCCTTGGTTCAATGGTACTTTATGCAGACGATGCAGTTTATGCAGTTCTGTGCTACGCATCTGAATTTTTCGATGACCACCATTCTAGATTATAGATTTTTTCCACTTCAGCTTGCGTGGTTGAATGCCTCCAGCTTGCGCAGTTTGCAGACAATGTAACCTTATCAGTCTTTTCTGTGTTGGAGACAATGTCTAACCGGTACTGTCGTACGACATAACGAGAGTATTGCGATTGTGTTAGTCTCTTGTACAGTTTTATTCGAATAATGCGAGTACTTCGAATGATAAATGCTTATGTATATGTTAGTCTCGGTTTACAGTGTAAACTTTACACAACTTTACGGTACCAAATCGTGTGTCTACTCTACATTTTAAAATGGACTCAGAAGAACCGTCAAATGAAATGACTTCACTACAAAGTCTTGCCGACTTAATTGGAAACCAATTCTTTGTTGTAAAAACAGCTAAAACTGAGAGTTCCAGGTGTTTTACGAAACATTTTTTAACGTTTCATAATTTCGACATAACACGGATATAAATCTCTCCTTTCACACAAATGTAATTTAGGGAGAAACGTAAATTTTTTGTGATAAAGGTGTATCAGAAAAATGGCTGACTTTTGATAATTTTTTTTCTTCAAAAATTAATATCAAGCTGTCACAGTGTTTTCACAGACTCACTAATTATGTCAACTTTTGTTGATCTTTTGTTACAAAAGCGTGTGGCGCTCGTCACAAAAGTATTGATGGTTGTTGCAAAAAGTAATTACTTCTATCCCCAAATTGCGTTTGTAAAAACTTATATTCTCAAAACTGGAAACTTTTATGACAACGAAGTTTAATAGAGATATGGTACCTGATGCCAAATGCTGTCAGACTTCTTCGCAAAATTTCATAAAAACCAATTCCAATTTTCAATCGGACAACGCATCGAGTTTTTTGATAAAAAGACAGTTTCATCATCAGATCAACTAAATAATATTTACGAAAGCAGTACCAATAAGAGGACGCGTTTTTCCACATCGAAAAATTTATACAAGTCGCGAAAGTCGGTGGAAAATCAACATTTTTACTGTTTTGTTTAAATCCAAATATTCCTGCAAAATTTCCTCAATTTCCTCGATCAGGTTAGCGAAATGAATTGACTCAATCTTCTTTCTTCTTCTTCTTCTTTTTCAGCCTGTTTCTATCCACTGCTGGATGTAGGCCTCTCCAACTTGTTTCCATTTCGTACGATCCATTGCCATTTGCTGCCAGTTTGTACCTGCAATATTCTTAATTCCGTTTGTCCATCTCTCTGGTGGTCTACCTATAGCTCGTCTTTTATATGGTCGCCAGTTCATGATCTTTTTGGTCCAACGTTCGTCTGTCCTTCTTGCAATATGTCCCGCCCAGCTCCATTTCAGAGATGCTATTCTTTCCATGACATCAACGACCCTGGTTTGTTGTCGAATCCATTGATTCGTCATTCTGTCTCTGAGTGTTATTCCGAGCATACTCCGTTCCATGGCTCTTTGTGTCACTCTCAATTTATCTTCGGATGCTTTTGTTAAAGTTAACGTTTCCGCCCCATAAGTGAGCACTGGAAGGACACAAGTGTCGAAAACTTTGCGTTTCAGACTATTATTCATTTTGCTTTTGAAAATTAGTCTGAGTTTTCCGAACGCTGCCCATGCAAGACCAATCCTACGTCTTATTTCTGCAGTTTGGTTGTCCAGACCTAACTTCAGTTTATGTCCTAGATATACATAGCTGTCGACTCGTTCAATGACAGTGTCACCAATTTTGATTTCTCTATCGTCCCCGATGTTGGTCATGACTTTTGTTTTCGATAAGTTCATCTTGAGGCCAACTTTGCTCGCCTCTTCACTTAACTGTTGTAGCATAAGCTGAGCCTGACCTAGATTCGCTGCTATCGGTACAATGTCATCAGCGAAGCGGAGATTGCTCAGGTACTCTCCATTTATCTTTATTCCCATTTTACTCCAGTTTAACTTCCTAAAAATACTCTGCAGAATCGCCGTGAATAATTTCGGTGAAATGGTGTCACCCTGCCTTACACCTCGGCCAATTCTGAATTTCTCCGTGCTCTTATGAAGTTTTATACATGAAGTAGCATTTTTGTACACATATCGAATTGTGTTGGAGTACCTTGAGTCTACTCTACATTCGTCTAATGCGTCCAATATCGACCATGTTTCCACTGAATCGAAAGCTTTTTCGAAGTCTATGAATAGCAAGACTATGTCGATGTTGTATTCACGACACTTCTCAATAAGCGTTCTCATCACCTGCAAATGGTCGTTTGTGCTGAAACCAGATCTGAAAGCAGCTTGTTCAACAGGTTGGTAGAAGTCGAACTTGTTAGTGTTCCTCTTCGTAATGATTTTCATAAACAACTTGTAGAGTGTTGACAATAGGCTTATGGGTCGGTAATTTTCCAGCTTTGTTATGTCTCCTTTTTTATGCAGCAATGTAATTACCGCATTTTCCCAGGCTTCTGGTACTTCTTCCCACTGGAGACATTGATTAAACAAAGCCGTGATTGCCTTTAATAATGAGTCTCCACCTAGTTTAATGGCTTCCACTGGAACACCATCTTCTCCGGGAGACTTTTTGTTTTTCATCTCGGCTACTACGGTCTTGACTTCATCAACAGTTATGTCGGGCATATCCTCCGATCCCACGTTTCTTATTATTGGTCTATCTTCGGTTTCTTCCGTTGGACTCTGTCTTGCTGAAGAAAACAAATTCTCATAAAATTCTGTTGCAACGTTTAATATCGCATTTCGATCCGTTTGGATCGTTCCTGTTTTGTCTCGTAGTTTGAAGATTTCTTTTTTGGCGTTTGTCATTTTTCTCCGTAGGACTTTCATATTGCAGTTAGCTTCAATTATGTTTTGAGCCAATTGGACATTATATTTTCTTTCATCTGATCTCCTTGCTTTGTTGATACTTTTAGACAGGTTCCGGTATTCCACCGAATCTCGTCCTCCGTTTTTTTACCAACTCTGCTCTGCTTGCGATCAGGTCTAATGTTTCTCTGCTGAGTTTTGATTCTTTCCCTTGGACGGATTTGCATTTGGATTTCATGAAACCCATTATTGTATCGACGATTTTGGTATTCAATTCGTCCAATGTTTCACATTGATTGTTGACGTTATCTAATTCGGCAGTCATTTTCGTAGCAAATTCTTCATTTTGTGTGTAAAGCCGTTGTACGTCAATCCTTTCACTTTTCTGAACTAGTTGTGATCTTTGAAATCTGGTATTTAACGTGACTCTTGCACGAACCATTCGGTGATCACTACCGGTTGAAAAATTGTTTAGGACCGTAACGTTCTTAACGGTTGACTTACAGCCAGTTATGATGTAATCGATCTCATTTTTCGTTACACCATCTGCACTAGCCCAAGTCCATTTCCGTTTAGGCTTTCCTGCAAAAAATGAATTCATTGCGTACAAATTGTGTTGCTGTAAGAAGTTGAGTAAAGTATTTCCACGCTCATTTCTTTGGTCGTTGCTAAAACTACCAACAGAAACTTCGGAGTCTTCTTCTCGTTTTCCCAGCTTCGCATTGAAATCACCGATTAGATATTGGTAATGTGAAGGGTTTTCGTCCAGAGCTTTCTCGACATCTTCATAGAATCTTTCTACTTCTTCGTCATCATGAGTGGACGTGGGTGCGTAAACCTGAATTAATTTGACACTGTATCTGTTATTTATCTTCAGGCTTACGTATATCACTCGATCGGATATGCTTTTCGTGTGAATTATGCGATCCGACCACCGCTTGTTTATGAACAATCCGACACCGTGCATCAGCATCTGACTGTCACTTCCTCGGTAGAAGAATGTATGCCCTGATTGTAATTTTAGGCATTCCTCTCCAGGTTTTCTCACTTCGCTCACTCCCACAACATCCCATTTTATCTTTTCTAGCTCTTCTTCCATTTCTTGCATTTTTTGTCTTGACGACAATGTTCTGGCATTATATGTGGCAATGTATAATTCGTTATGGCTTCGTTTGAAGGTTTTTAGCATTAAAACACCACGCTTGCTACTGCGGGTTGGTGAGTATGAAAGCTTTACTTTGCTCGCCCCCGGTAATCCTCGAGCTCTGACCCGCACATTTCTGCACGTTCCGGGACCACCGTGCCTATCAAAGTGCACAGTGCCCGACGGGGTAGTGTTACTCTTTTTGAACATTCTTTTCCATAAAGCTTTGCCCATTCTTTTGAACCTATCTGAGCAAAAGGTTATTCGTCCTTTAAAAGCTTAACCTAGTAGCTAATAAGAATTCTGGGATCGTTCTATCCTTTGGCTTCCTGATCGTGTTGTTTCACCTCAACGTTGGTCCCTTAACCCCAATTCTTTCGGCTTCCAGCTCACGATTCATTCAACCTTAAGATTGATCTATCTAATCCTATCTTATTTACTGCTACGTCCTCGTTAAACTTCATTCCCTCCACTCTTTTTCAAACTGGCTTGGGACAGTCTTTGGCGGTGTTAATTGACTCAATCAAGCTGGCGAAATGAATGGGAAATGAACAATCGTTATTTTTTATCAAATATTTTCTTTGATATTTTCACTATCCGATAAACCCGGCTTATTTTGTAACAAATGGCAAATTCTGGCAAAAATAATGGTTTCGATGATCCAGTGCCAGATCCTCCACCATTTCTTAACTTAGGAAAAAGATCAATATTAGGAGGGTTCAAATTACCATCGTATGGTGAAATTATCAGCTTTTTACTCTACCACTTAGGAACAAGACGGAACGCGCCTTGCCTCATAGAGAAATTGCAGAAATAACGTCCGATATACTCAAAATGTTTTACCGAAACGTTCGAATATTCAATATTAATTTACGTAAATTGTGGCAATAAAGTTGTGTTTCATATCAATTGTTCAATTGTACAGCTGGGAGTTCCTATGATTCCAAATATATATTCAGTTCTGAATAGATTGAAGAAGTATGCGAAAAACACACTTGCCGAAAACGGCAACCACTGTTTATCATGCATTAGGAGCGCTGGCATAATTCCGAGACATGTAGGATTCAATAAAATAACCTTGAATGCCTTATCTAAAATCGAAAACGATTTCCCGAGCATGCTAGAACCGCCTGGAATAAACAGATCGGACGGAAAGTGCGTTGACGGTGTAACCATCACTTCTTGGGAACGAGGAAAATCTTTGGTCTGGGATGCTACAGTTAGCGACACTGTTGCTCCATCGTACCTGGCCCAATCAGCGAAAATCGCTGGCTCGGTCGCAGGCCAATCAGCACGTCATAAACATAATCACTACATGGCATTAAAACGTGACTACATATTCACTCCTATCGCTTTCGAAACGTTCGGGCCAATAGGAGAAGACACTAAGAAATTCATAAATAAAATCGGAAAACTGTTGCAACAAAAAACTGGAGAAAACCGCTAGACTTTCTTGATACAACAATATTCAATAGAAATTCAGAGAGGAAATTGTGCATCAATTTTGAAAACGTAAGATTAACGTAAGTACTGATTGAGGAAACTTTTCCGAACCTTACATGTCCAAAGTCGAAATTAGTTCTCGGTAGCAAAATGTTTTGCGGTATTACGAAAAATCACATCATCTAAAACTGCAAATTTGTAATAAAAAAATGACAGCCGAGGCCATATTCGTTCCGAGGGATTCTTTTGAAAAACAGCCTACCGAAATCGGACGCATTTTCTATTGGAATTTTTTATATGTGCCTAGAAAGGACTTCGACCCTAGAAGCCAAAACCACTTTCAAAAAAATTCTTCGAAGTTTGTGTGGCTGGTCAAAGGTGAGCAAAAAACCAAAAAATTGCAATTTTCTTACAAAAATTGCTCCAGTTACACGAGCCGTACAGGGTCGTGTGGGGTGTCATTAGAAAGGTAATCACATGTACTATTGAGCTGAATAGGGTCTTATTGAGTTTAAAATTCATCCACATTGATATATGTGCAGATAAAGTTTTTAACCGAAGACGTACACTGTTCTTACTGAAATTTCTCGAGGTACACAAAATGTACATGGTCGTGTGGGGTATCATTTGAAAGGTAATTTTATGTGCTTTTGAGCCAATTAGAGACTAATGTGGTTTGGATGCATCTATGATGAAATATGGACACTTAAACATTTCAACTTCTTTTTCATCGCATATGTATCCAAACCACATAAGACCCTATTTGGCTCAAAAGCTCATAAAATTACCTTTCAAATGATACCCCACACGACCATGTACATTTTGTGTACCTCGAGAAATTTCAGTAAGAACAGTGTACGTCTTCGGTTAAAAACTTTATCTGCACATATTTCAGTGTGGATGCATTTTAAACCCAACAAGACCCTATTCGGCTCAATAGTACATGTGATTACCTTTCTAATGACACCCCACACGACCCTGTACGGCTCGTGTAACTGGAGCAATTTTTGTAAGAAAATTGCAATTTTTCGGTTTTTGCTCACCTTTGACCAGCCACACAAACTTCGAAGAATTTTTTTGTAAGTGGTTTTGGCCACTAGGGTCGAAGTCCTTTCTAGGCACATATAAAAAATTCCAATAGAAAATGCGTCCGATTTCGGTAGGCTGTTTTTCAAAAGAATCCCTCTCCCAAAATTTCATCAAATACGACGTAAGCGTTCGTACATCTGTTATAATTTCTCTGTCTGAAACACATAATAACAGATGGTGACAAATGGCCATTTGTATGTTTTACAAGGTTACTTGTGAAGAAGTTGTTCTAAAAATTAAGTTTTGAATCAATCAACATTCAGCGTTGTGAACGTCGACTCTGAAACGGATAACAAAGATCGAATCTGTAATGATAACAACTCGAGTCAAAAACATGTACACGTGTTCATAGTTAATGAGCAATGCACAAGGCTAACCTTGTGGCATCACTCGTGACGAGAATCACTGGCGCAGTTTGCCAATCAATTATCATGGATCGAGTTACCATTGCATCTGCCTATATATACGCGAACTTTATATGAATAAAATCAATTATTCACCGGCATCATCCGGCAACACATCAAGTGTTTAAATTATGTAGAGAGTAGATTCACTTATTCCGCACAGCCTCAAGTTTGCAGCTCCGAAATCACGGTTCTTTAGAAAATCTACAGAATTCGAAGTTCAGAAGATCGTGTAACTACATCTTTAAACGACGTCCGCCAAAAATTCAAGAAAGCAGCGCAGCGAGAGCTTGTCTTTCATTTATTTACTTTTTTCAGGATGGGAAAAAATTCGATTTTGACACAGTTCAACAGAAATTTTGAAACTAGCTCACGCAATCGATTTTCAATATTTCTGTTGAGCTGTGTAGATATGGAATGATGTATCATCCTGAACAATGCAAATGAGGAAACAGTAAACTTTTTTTCTGCAGGGCTTCGCGAGTACAATAGGCCGCTTAGTTGTTTAGACATTGATATCTCGACGGGAAGGATAAAATAATTGCCAATGGCAGTTACAAACTCTTTAAATCATCAAAAAACAAATGTCTAAATGGACTACTCATTTCCCGGGAAATTTGACGCCCATTAAAAAACTGCCTTTGGTGCGAATAGGCTTCTGTCAGCTTCTTTTTTATTTCAAATTATTACAGGGCATTGGTAAAAATTCAACTGAAAACATTAAATGCCGTCGCTCACTATTAATTCCAAATTCACTTCTTTCCACACAAGAAAACGTTTACAGTCGCGTCACAAACAAATCCACTCTCTATTGAAATCTGACACGTTTGTGGTCATACATTTATTGAAAAGGATTTTTGTAAAAACATATAAGCAAAAATGCAATTTAAAAAAGACTAACAAATTGTGCGAAGCGAGTTTAGTTGAATTTAATTACAAATTTAATTTATAAAAATCAACTTACCGAATACATTTTGAGTTTTAACACTGACTGACACAAAATCAACTATACTGTTGGCGATCTTGACGAGAAATGAACTGCTAACACTTCAGAAGACAAGTTTACTTCTCTAAATGATAAAGGGAAAGGGAAATGACTGCACCTGACATATGAAGAAGAGATAAAATAAAGATGTGTGTGTGTGTGTGTGTGTGTGCTGCAAAAAGTGACGAAGAAAGAATCGAGACGACGATTGCAATGCTAATGAGTTTATGAGGGCACAGTAAAGGGATTTTTAAAAAAATTCCAAAATTTTGTCGACGAAGCAAAAAGAATGTGGTGTACGTGCGCGGAAAATGAACTGTTTGCCTGTTATCGTTGTTCGATCGAAGAACTTGAATTCAAATGAAAATGCGAATGTAACGAATTTCGTGAGGTAAAACGCGGTTCGAAGAAATTCAGTCAAACGCATGTGAATTCTCATTAATTAAGGTCAATCACTCATTCTCACGATTCAATTGTTGATTCATCAGAGTACGCACCCCCTTCGGATTTGAATTGTTCATATTGTTGGGTGCGAATTTCGCATTGCGACGATTTACAAATTGGAATATTCTAGAATCTCTCCGCTATCAAAGTCAAGAGATCAGGGTAACACATACCGACATGCTAGATTAGTCATTAGTCATTGGACGCAAAGTTTTGCTTTTCAGTAAATAAAATTTCCAGTGTAATGTGCCCTGTTCAAAGTCGACCTGATACTACTTACTTCAGATATGCTTGCCGTTTGTGAAAGATTGAATTTAGAAGTTAACGTTGCCTCGTTCGACTTTTCGTACCTTCTTATGTAGTAGCCTTTTGTGTAACAGTTACACGAGAAAATAGAGTTTTCGTGAGAATTTTGTTGATCCGAGGCAAAGTCGAGGTCAATAAACTCACAAAAACGACACTTTTCACTTCTATCCCGAATTATGTATTGGATTTCACATACTTTTCATTTTTGCAGCGCTACTTTCGACACCTTCAACATGTAAAATCCATTTAATAATTCGGGATAAATATGAAAAGTATCGTTTGCGTTTGGTTATTAATTTAGGCTTCCCGTCGGCGCTACAAAATTCAGGATGAATTAAGGATGAAAATAAGTCGGTTTTCATGTGTTTATTAATCTCAGCTTTGCACACGAAAAGCGTTTCTTTTAAATTTTCTATTGTTCTCTGCCACTGACTGTGTTTTAGAATTTTTTGAGAAATTCAAGAAAATTTAGAAAATTAAAGAAAATTGTAGAAAATTCATGAAAACAGTTTTATTTATAATTGCGCTCAAATTACGCAACAAAACATAGAGAATGACTATTCTAATCTTTGAAATATTATTTGACCAACAAACAGAGGTAATACGCAACAGGCATCATTTTTGGGTCGAAACTCGACTCTCATGGACTATGAGATCGAATGTTTGATTTCCAGTAAGTGCGTCCAATATCTTCAGCCATATTATCAACAACAGCCTAGACTGAAATATGTCATAGCCAGAAGGTAAATGCGCTAGAGTGTATACCAAAAATATCAAGCAACTTGAGAGATCGCATGTATTATTCCCGATTCTAGTTTACGGAATGCAATACCGGTTAGAAAATCAGTTAACCGGTTATTTCTAGTGGTATAATTCTAGCTATGACCCCTCATATTTTTTACACTAGAGGCCGATTAAATGGGCAGCTAGTGTTAGTTTCCTGAGTGGAACTGATGAAAAGATTGAATGAATTTTTTCTTTGCATTCAGATTTTTCCATCAAAACGGTAACATTTCCTTTGTCTGCATTGACTATTATTAAATCTGGATTGCTGCTGATGAACATTTTTGTTTCTTCGATTTGCTTCTGTAGAATTGCGTCCATTGTTGTTTTCTTAAGTCTCGCTTTTTTATGATTGTAAGAATGTTGCACAACTTGTTACGTTACTCAATTCTTTGTTGAACATGTGGAAGTCCTTGGATCAATGGTTCCAGATTTGAGGTGATACTCGGTGTGGGAGTATCTTCATTTTTTGTTTGTAGATTAAATTTAGGACCCAAGCCTATAGGATATTATTGACAGGCTGTGGTATGTCCTTAGTCGTTAAGTTGACAAGCTATTTTTTTTGGTTGTTGAGACGTTGGTTAATTGGTTTTAACATTGCTGATAGCCGATTGTCATGGGATACTGTAAGATTGTTGGTGATCACCTCACATCTCTGCAATGTCGTCCGTTCAATTTCTTTGAAAAAATCTTTTGGCACTACTTCCTTGACTTTTTCTGTTGTTTTCATTAACACGTCTTTAGTGAATTTTATGTTTGTATGTACTTGGCGGATGGCTTTATTACGTAGCTTGTTAGAAAACTCAGTTTTTAGTCTAGCTAACCCTTCTTTTATGTTTTGCATAAAATGCGTTTTGGGCGAATTTACGATTTCATTCTAAATTAGTTCTTCTGATTTTAACGTAAATTTTGTTTGATTAGATTATATAATGCTTAGTTTCCTCTTACCAAAAAAAGTACTCCGTGTGAGAGACAAAATTGAATTTTTTCAATTTTTCTTTGTTTATTTGACAGCTTGCTCTCTCACGGCGCTCTAACGGCTCTCTCACGGAGTACTTTTTTTAAGTGGAATGGGAACTTAACAATCATGCGAGTTTCTTGTCAACTAACCGTATGTTTTATGACGTAGTATGTATACATGTACGTACTGAATGACCCTATAGGTATGCTTAACCTCTAGTCAGTTTGGATGAAATGTTTTAGTTTGTTAAGAAATTGTTTTTGTTGTGTTAAGGTTTTATGAATCTCCATTGAGCCAGTTAATGAGCCGAAATATTTGGAAATAATGAATAAACAATTGAGCAATTCCGATAACAAAAAGTTTTAAAATATTCCAACTTTGCGCTAGTAGCCTTTGCCTTCCTAACTCTAATCATACACTGAGTATAAACAGCCTCAATCAAACAAACACACGCCACGGAGAACAGTGGCAAAGACGATATGTCGGTGCGACATTTTGCGACAAATCGGCCAAGGAGGTGCGGGAAACATGTTTTTTTTAATATATGGTTAATCGTAATGAAGACGAAACAGATGAATATTTCATATATCTTATTACATAATAGGAAACCAGCTACAAATTACACATTAAATGAAAACAGAGGGTGACCATTCTCAAATGTTATTTGGGTTACATTAGCCACGGCGAGTACGACCATAGGAAGTTTCTTTATGTCATTCCGAAAAACTTTTTTCAGAATTTGAAATTGTTTGAGCCGTCTCTTAAGCGTTTCGTGTATCGACATAATTAATTTATGCCGCAGAGTTAATAGCATTTGGAAGTATAAAATATGTTGAATCTTTGTAGACTTTTATCGGCCAATGCGCTCTTTCCACCATTTAAGAACAGTACAAAAGCCTCTCTAGCCAGTTTCAAATCACTGTACAAAACGCAAGGATAGCCCCCATGCACCCACACTTTTGAACCTGTCCGAATGTTTAAAGCCAATTCGTACCGCAAACCTGCAGCTTTAAATTTATGGCTGAAATAATCAGGGCTGAAGGGCGTCGGTTCAGGTATTTTGGAATCGACTCCATCTATTGACACGAATCTAGTCTGCCTATTAACAGAACCATTGGTTCGATTTTCCCAAGAGATCTGTTGTTTAGAAAATTAAAAAAAAAAGTTCAAATTAAATTGTTAAAAGAAGTAAGAGTACCACGTTCAGATTGGATAGTATTTTTATGAACAACCATGTCCAATAGCGAATTGTCTTTTCATCTGCTTTAAATATCGACCGACGATAATGTTCCACAGCATATTGTTTGAGAATTAATTTCCTGGGTGGTTCGGTGAAAAATAAAACCAATGAAGCTCGATTCAAAGCAAACTCCGTACGTGAATCAGGTGCTTGGCTCAATGCATTACCATCTCCGCAACTTGGAACATACTTAACATTACGACTTGGTGGCACCAATCATTCAGCCTCATATCTGTATTTGTGGAGACAAATTCAATAAATATGGGTACCATGGTTTATCGTGTAGCAAAGCGAGTGGTACGAATCCACGTCATGCGAGTGGAAATACCGCCAGCATGTTCCAGACCCGATGGAAAAATAACCAGACGGATTAACACTAATACAGTGGGCGAGAGGAAAATCGTTGCTGTGGGATTTTACTTGTGCCGACACGTTTGCTCCATCGTACTTGAATTCGTCGTCACGAAATGGTTCTATAGCTAGAAGAGCTAAAAAGATAGATCATTATTCCTACTTGGCAAGCAAAATAATTACGGCTTGTCAACTTTCGGCTCCCTGGACTTTACTTGAATAGTCGTGGAATGTCTCCAAATAAAATCTGGAATTCAGTTTTGGATTTTTAGAAATTTATTTGGAGGCATTCCTCGACTATTTAAGTAAAGTCCAGGGAGCCGAAAGTTGGCAAGCCGCAATTAATTTCAATGTGTTTATGGTTACCACTCTAAGAGAATAAGAAAAAAGTCAATCTTGTTCAGTTTTGTTTTGTTTATTGAATCTTAATTTTACAATTACAATTCCTAAATCCTAATTCTTACAAACTAGACCATAATTCTTAAGAATTTACTTTTTCTTTGCTAAAAACAATTTTTGCTTGAGATTTTAAACATTTCTTTGAAATAAAATTTCTTCTTAATTTGAGTTCTTCATTCAACTTTGGCCTTTTAAAGGGTACATTTAATTGAGTCAATCCAACCGAATAAAATGGTAAATGGTAGATTATCACGCACCAACAACATCAGCCAGAATAATGGGAGATTAGACTTTTACAAGGGCATTCAAACGGTGATAGACGTCAAAACGGAGCAAAATACTTTTTCGAATTATTGTGAGCAGTCTTTTTTTGCGCATTTTCCTTTAATAAATTGAATGAAATCTACTTTTTCGAATACTCTCAATGTCGCGCAGTTCTTTCAATGTACTGAAATTAGGAGGAATTAATTCCAGCTTTGGCCGGAACCAGTCGCTATTTACAATCTTCTCAATTTCGAAGTAAGTTTCTGTTTTTAACGCGCTACCTCCGTACAAACTCAAGCGACCTAATTTTGGCATTGACTTGACTACATGAAGGATATTTTCGTCCTTGTTTTCACTGTGTGCATACACAAATTGATACAGTTGCGGAAACATTGACGGAAGCGATCGAAAGAATCTCCCATCAACTGTATTTTGACAACGATTGAGCCGCAAACTAGTCAGACCTTTAAACGTGCTTAATGCTTTTACCGTCGCTTCTGTGATGATTATTCGGTTAAAAACAAGCTCTTCGACAACGTTATCACATTTAAATGTTTGTAGAAGACTGTCGATGTTGGTGTTGGTGCCACAATGCAATGTAAGAGATTTTAGTCGCTTCAATCTCAATAATTTACTAAAGTCAAAAATATAATGGTCGATGACCAGCGTTTCTAGCGTATTGGCTAGCGCATCAATTAAACCGTCGTCGCTGTTAAATAAATTTACGTTACCGACATCACTGACGGCGAGCGATGTAATTTTATTGCACGAAAAACATTCTTCCAATTCCGCATTGGACAGCACATTCCACGAATGGAGCACATTCAATTTGGTCAATGATGTAAATCCTGACAATGACAACGGGAATTTTTCGGATGAACTCTTGCAGCATCTTATTATTGAAAGCTGCTGCAACGCAGAGTTGTCATCACCGAAAAACAAACTCAACGGACACCATCGCGTCCAACTGCACTGGACCAATTCAAACTTTTTTAGCCGAGAGAACAGTTCAGCAAATAAACTTTCCTCGAATACGTGAGGATCTTTCATGTCTACGCAATTCAACGTTACGACCTCCACGTTCTTGCAATGTTTTGCAAGCATAATTAAGATCGTGTTCAGCTCTTCACTGTCAAAATAATACAATTTAATATCTTTGACGTGGTCACCGAAGCGGGCCCACACCCTTTCCGACGAGGTTAAGCTGATCTCCGAATTTTTCTTCCACGTTAAGGATCCATGTTGCTTTCGAAAGTGCTCCGCGGAAAGATCGGCCAGCCTCTCGCATGTTTCAGCCAAATTGCTTAGATCGTCGACAGAAAGGTGCTCCATAATTTTCGATAAAACCATGTCGTCGAGTCTGAACAGCGATGTTGTTGTAGGTAAGTGAAAATCCATATCCACTTCCATATCTGGGCTCTCCATTGCAAAATCTATATCCATGTTTTCCATATTGAGATTGTTTATCTGTGGAAAAAAAGCAAAAACCAATTGAAATATGCGTTAAGAAACAATGCGTATTCTAGAGTTAATTCAGGTTGTTCATTGGGACGTCAAAGCTCACAATAGATAGTTAATTAACACGAAAGGCAATAGGTTGTCTTCGGGCAGCATTCGCGGTGATCAATTTCGTCAGACTGAATTTTAAGAAGAAATATGTCGCCTGTATGTTCACCAACTCAAGGCACTGTTGACCCCACTAGCAACGAATCTACAACGAATCGGCTTTTCAGATTATGTCACTGAACTTATGCTTGGGTACCTGCATAATCGACGTTCGGCCACGAGGATCGAAACTAGAATCAGTGAATTTGAAAAGATTTCCGTTGGCGTCGCTCAAGACTTCAAATTGGGTCCCCTCCACATCATCATTTACATAGCTGTCTGTTGCTAGTGAGTGTCCTTGGTTCAATGGTACTTCATGCAGACGATGCAGTTTATGCAGTTCTGTGCCACGCATCTGAATTTTTCGATGACCACCATTCTAGATTATAGATTTTTTCCACTTCAGCTTGCGTGGTTGAATGCCTCCAGCTTGCGCAGTTTGCAGACAATGTAACCTTATCAGTCTTTTCTGTGTTGGAGACAATGTCTAACCGGTACTGTCGTAAGACATAACGAGAGTATTGCGATTGTGTTAGTCTATTGTACAGTTTTATTCGAATAATGCGAGTACTTCGAATGATAACTGCTTATGTATATGTTAGTCTCGGTTTACAGTGTAGACTTTACACAACTTTACGGTACCAAATCGTGTGTCTACTCTACAATTTTAAAATGGACTCAGAAGAACCGTCGAATGAAATGACTTCATCACAAAGTCTTGCCGACTTAATTGGAAACCAATTCTTTGTTGTAAAAACAGCTAAAACTGAGAGTTCCAGGCAGAGCCTTTTATAACATATAAGCTCGGGGGAAAAATGCACCCCAGTCCCCCGTCGGTGCGACCCAGTGGTTCTAGGTGCGACCCAGTGCACCACAGTACTACAAATTAATATTTTAGGATCCCTATAATTCAAATAAATCGTATATAATGACATAAAACGCACCCACTCGAACGTTAGCATTTACAGTTATTCCGAATATTCTATCAAACGTCAAAATATCGTCAGCCATACATTCCACGCTTGATCTAAAAAAATGTCTCCGATGAAAAAACTAAGCAGGGCAAAAAAAGAAACTCAAACGGGACACATTGATAAAACAAGTGCCCAGCAATGAAAGTATACAGAAGGTATGGTCCAATGTCAAAATTTGTATGGAGCGGAGCAAATAGCTATTTCGTTTATTTCGTCCTCAGACGAACTCAGTTCTCTTTTAAATTTCACCAAAATTATCAAACTCACCAAATGGTTTAACGTAACCTCACACACAGAAAATTTAAAATTTTGTACATTTTTGCAATTATCGCAGCTAGAACCCATTTGATCACATTTATTTTGATTCAAACCGATAATTTGTAGGGTCTTCTAGGTGAAGATAGTGAGCTGGAAAGTTGTATTTGCAAATTAAGTGTGCTATTGAGCAAAAAAAAAATCCAATTAGAAAATTGTTTACACACAACTCATTTAGTCAATAGCACACTTAATTTGCAAATACAACTGTCCAGCTCACTGTCTTCACCTAGAAGACCATACACATTATCGATTTGAATTAAAATAAATGTGATCAAATGGTTTCTGGATGCGATAATTGCAAAAATACACAAAATTTTAAATTTTCTGTGTCTGAGGTTACGTTAAAC
Organism: Bradysia coprophila; assembly: GCF_014529535.1. Taxonomy (NCBI): domain Eukaryota; kingdom Metazoa; phylum Arthropoda; class Insecta; order Diptera; family Sciaridae; genus Bradysia; species Bradysia coprophila. The sequence continues at coordinate 383,137 of NW_023503692.1, read as the reverse complement.
CATTTGGTGACTTTGATAATTTTGGTGAAATTTAAAAGAAAACTGAGTTTGTCTGAGGACGAAATAAACGAAATCGCTATTTGATCCGGCTTATATGGATGTACCATACCTGGTTTGTACTTTCATTGGTGCCCAGGGCCTTTTTTAACATACAAGGTCGGAGCAAAAATGCACCCAGTCCCCTATCAGTGCACCCCACTGTTTATAAATCCGCCCAGTGAAAAACTCATTGTAATCTGTCACATAATTTGTTTCTTTAAATTTAATCTAATTATTTTAGCGCTGCAATTCAAAACTAATCATCCGCTGTAATTCAAAGCTGCGCCTATATTTTTGTATTTATTTGATAATTGCTGATAATTTCATCGGCAGCGAGACATGAATTAAGAGGGGTTAAGAGGGCCGTCCTAGGACGTTGGAGTTTACATCGCGCGTAAGCGTAAGAGAAATAGAACGTTTTGAAAGCAGAATATCTGAAAATTTTCTCGCTCGCTCCGCTCGCGATTTGTACCTTTATCTCGAAATCAGAGAATGTTAAGTAGAAGAGACCGATTTTTTGAAGCCATGAGATCTTGCAAAACTAGTGACCAGCCTTTCTTCAAAAATTTTTGCCTGCGGCGAAAAAAGCAATATCTTGAACCGACTAATGTATGTTTATCTGCGTTCACTACTGTTAACGAAAACAAAAAATAAACATGGGCCCCTTGGCGAGAAAAATTGTACCTTTCGAGATAAAAAATGGGGCCCTGCGGAAAGTTGTGCACCCCAGTGAAAAATCCTTATAAAAGGCACTGGTTCCAGGTGTTTTACGAAACATTTTTTAACGTTTCATAATTTCGACAGTGAACACGGATAGAAATCTCTCCTTTCACACAAAAGTAATTTAGGGAGAAACGTAATTTTTTTGTGATAAAGATGTATCAGAAAAATGGCTGACTTTTGATAATTTTTTTTCTTTTTCAAAAATTTATATCAAGCTGTCACAGTGTTTTCACAGACTCACTAATTATGTCAACTTTTGTTGATCTTTTATCACAAAAGCGTGTGGCGCTCCTCACAAAAGTATTGATGGTTGTTGCAAAAAGTAATTACTTTTATCCCCAAATTGTGTTTGTAAAAAACGTGTGCTTTTTTCACAAAAGAAAATCTTTTGCTGCAAAAGTGAATCAACAAAAGTATTGCGAGAGAACAGAGAAATTGGGACATTCCGAAAATCAAGTATCAATTTAATCAAATGTTTGAATCTGGTGACCTTAAGACACGTGCCAGACTACTTGCGTCATCAACTAAAGAATCTTCAAAGTGGTTGCAAGTGGTCCCATCGAGTCAATTAGGTTTATTACTGGATAATAACACTGCTAGAATTGCTGTTGGTCTCCGATTAGGCTCTTAATTATGTGAGGAACATAAGTGCGTTTGTGGTGATACTGTCGGAAAAGATGGTTTACATGGTCTATCATATGCTAAATGTGGGGAAGGAAAACTCGCAAGACATGATAATGTAAATAACATTTTCTCTCAAGGTTTCTCTATGGCAGGTATTCCGAATATAACACAGCCGCCTGGTATATCAAGAGATGATGGTAAAAGACCAGATGGTTTGACTTTGATACCATGGAGTCATAGTAGGTCTCTCTTGTGGGATGTAACAATAAGAGATACTATGGCTGCATCATATATTTGAGATTCATCGAAGAAAGCACGCTCAATTGCTGAAAAAGCAGAGAGACATAAGCATAACCACTATATTTCTTTGAAGCAAAATTATTTGTTAACACCGCTCGCTTTTGAGACTTTAGGTTGCATGGGTCCAGAAACAAATAAATTTGTTGATAAGTTAGGTTCTCTAATGAAGAGAGTAACTGGTGAAGTTAAATCAAAGGAATTTCTTTTACGACGGATTTCGATCGCGATACAACGTGGAAACGCGGCTTGCATTTTGGGTACATTGGGGAAGAATAAGATAGATGACTTTTATTTATTGTAATTTTACTTTTTGAAAGAAAAGATCGATTTTTTACTGGCTGCGTCCTTATTGTGAGCAGTCTTTTTTTTCGCTCAATAAAGAGTCTTAATTGCGTTTCAGCTTTTTTCTCCGTGAAGGAGTGCTTTCTCGCTTTGATGAAACTTATATTCTCAAAACTGGAAACTTTTATGAGAACGTAGTTTAATAAAGATATGGTAACTGATGCCAAATGCAAAATTTCATAAAAACCAATTCCAATTTTCAATCGGACAGCGCATCGTCGTTGAAGCGATTATCGAGTTTTTTGATACAAAGACAGTTTCATCATCAGATCAACTAAATAATATTTACGAAAGCAATACGCGTCTTTCTACATCGAAAAATTTATACAAGTCGCGAAAGTCGGTGGAAAATCAACATTTTTACTGTTTTGTTTAAATCCAAATATTCCTGCAAAATTTCCTCAATACACTCTACCCCAGAGTCACTCAGTCGATCAGGTTAGCGAAATGAATTGAGTCGATCCAGCTGGCGAAATGAATGGGAAATGAACAATCGGGATTTTTATAAAATATTTTCTTTTATATTTTCACTATCCGATAAACCCGGCTTATTTTGTAACAAATGGCAAATTCAGGCAAAAATAATGGTTTCGATGATCCAGTGCCAGATCCTCCACCATTTCTTAACTTACGAAAAAGCTCGATATTAGGAGGGTTACTGATTGGGGAAACTTTTCAAAGATAATGCCATTTTAAAAGAAGTGAAAGATGAATTTGGAGGCAAAATTATGGGAACTATTCGATATTCGTGCCTGACGACATTGTAAATAGTGATGGTTTTGATGACAATATGAGAAAATTCATCATGACGCAACGGGGTGAAGGGCGTCCAGATCAGTCGTTTCGTAGTGGAAGCTCCAAATGTCATGTACCTTAGTATGACGGCAGGCAATACATAATTATGAAGATTCCTTAGTTAACGTTTTGAAATCTCATTATAGGCAGTGCTTGGCTTCAGTGTAATACACCCAAAAAAAAGTTCTACGTTTCAATCGCCCAAAAACACGATAAGACCAATGGTTTACTTATCCGTACACTATGTACATTTAAAACGTACAGTAAATGTCTGACAGACAATGACGTTTAAATGTTTATTTAAGAATAAATGCAACTTAATTGATAATTCGTAATATGATACAATCATATCACATCATCTGCTTTTATGGTTTTTGACGGGGAAACAAGCAAAAATAAAAAAAAAAAAAAAAAAAGTTTACACTGGATTTGAACCCGGAACCTCTTACTTGCCAGGCTCAGACGTACTAGCTGAACTAACGGGCTGCTGCGAACCATTGAACCATTGATTGGGCCAGTAACATGGTTGTGTTTTTTAGGTTTCAGTTTCTAATTATCAAAATGTTCGTCGATTTTTTTAAATTTTATTAAAGTTCTAGCAGTCTTCCGCCAGCAAATAGCTTTTACTTAAGCTTCACGTAAACGGCGTCCTTTGTATAAAATTCAAAATGAAACCTCCAGAAATGAGAAAAAGGGCGGTTCTTCAATCATTTCGGGTTTTCTTTACTATTTTTAATTAATTAGAAGTGTTTTGAATCAAATTCCACTTGGGAATATTTGGAATATCGATTTCAATAATAAAATAATGGTCCCAAAGCATCTATATGTGTGAGTAATGTGAAATTCTACATCTTTGGTGCTCAGTGTAGAGCTGTTTTAAAACGTTGTTATCATTCGTTTCATTAATTATTTTAAACTTTTTTTTTGCAATTTGGTGATGAAAGGTCCAAACTTTAATATTTTGCAGTACAACACATGTCTTAATGTGAATTCCGTTCAATAATGATTACACAAATTGAGGTTTATTTCATATAAAGGACGCTGTTTACATGAAGCTTCCAACAGATGGCTTGTTCAGTAAGTAGTATGCCCTCTTAACAAATCTAAGCATTGACTAAGCACATCAAAATTAACTTCCTTGAGGATATACAGTGTCGTAGGCGTCTCACGTGTCAAATATAGAAATCACAACTGTCACCTGATACGTACGGATTGATCGTACAGTTGTGTACGGATCAAGTGTACATCGATGTACGGATAAAACTCCCAAAAACACGATAAGACCAATGGTTTACTCATCCGTAAATTGTACATTTTGAACGTACTTTCTACGAGTTACTCGTTAAAATTGGGCGATTTTAATGTACATCCAAAATCTCATTTTTTTGGGTGTAGGAGTTTGTGGAGGCGATACATTGACCAATCTTAAGTATGAAAATGTACGAGATGCTGGAGACGAAATTATGAACAAATTTCCTACAAGAAAAACCAAAGTTAACAAGACCTACGTCCCAAGGACGCTGCAATAGTGCAACAAACAGGTTTTTCCTCCAATATCGCAGCGGAAAATGCGTATGGGGAAAAATCTGATTGCGAAATTCCCGAGGGTAATCGCTACATTTCTTGGATTAGATGATCCTGCGTCATATACCAGCCATAGCTATCGCGACTCACAAATATCGAGATAAGAGGGTATGTATTTCCACAAATCCTAAACTGTAAATTATCGAGTCATTTATACATAAAAAAAATCAGACACTTTCGCTCAATCATATGTCAATAGAGCGTCACGCGAAATTGGCTATGTTGCAAAACAAGCAGAGGATAAAAAACTGGAAAAATACGACCATTTAAGAGATCAGTTCATTTTTGTACCGGTGTCATCCGAAACGACTGGAGTTTACGGAAAAATTGGACATAAATTATTAAAACAAATCGGTAGCAAAATTACAGAAGTAACGAAAGAGAAACGAGCAACGAGCTACCTTTTTCAACGGCTAGGAATAGCAATTCAACGAGGAAACGTTGCATCAGTCTTGGGTACACTTCCGCCTTCTAAAAATCTAAACGAAATAAAAAAAACCGACAGATCTTCTCACAGAATTTTCGACGAGAGGAGAAACCAGTTAAATTAAACTTGATACAGAGTTAGCTCTCAAAATTCATGAATAAATAAAAATCGGAAGTAAGGGGATCCAGGTAGCTCAATCGGTAGAGCATTGGATTCATAACGTATGGGTCCCGGGTTCGATTCCCGGAAGAAACTTGCTCATCTTCCATAAACTTCCTAATCAAAGTGTAATTAGTTACTGCAATAGCAATGTCAATAGGCTCTTTCACACTCATACCGGATTTCAAGTCGAAATGTATCTCTCGACGTAAGGATAATACGTTTGACAGTGGTTCGGATTCCACTTTAATCAGTAGGTCCAATTAGACGAAAAAGGGTCATGCACAACAGGCCCAACGGAGGCTTAGGTGCAGAGATTCGTCTCACCCCATACAATCTATTCTAATCTAAGGCCACAGCACCTAGCCGGTTATTGGAGGTTTTACAAAGTCAAATACCCTTCTAGGTGCTTTGGTTAGGCTCAGAGGGTTCAGTTAGGCCTCGTTTTGTGCTACATGCGATGCAATGATTCATTGTATTTCAGAAACTATTAAAATTACCGGACGAAAAAATTTGTAATTAATTTTAAATTAAAGAAAATTCCCGTAACAGCCGGTTTTCTAACAATTTCAGGGACTACGGCCCTGGTCATTCGTCGCTTGGAATAAATCTTGAGAATTATACCGACACGAAAAACACGTTGATTGAGATAATAAGATACGCCATATTCGGAGACATGGTTTTGTTGTCAGCACTACGTCGCTGTTATGGAACTGATGGAGTTTCTGAACAAATTTCAATTTCGGAGTAAATATCTCGGAAACTTCGTAATTGGAGCGACAATGAATTTTTCTTAGACTTTTTTAACAATAATTTCGGGACGTGAAAACAGAAAATGTAAACAAAAATTCAATACGCAATTAATGCGATAAGAAAAATCTTGATTAGGATCTTTCCGAACCTTACATGTCCAAAGTCGACATTAGTTCTCGGTAGCAAAATGTTTTGCGGTATTACAAAAAATCACATCATCTAAAACTGCAAATTTGTAAAAAAAAAGGACAGCCGGGGCCATATTCCAGGCCAGAAACGGATAACAAAGATCGAATCGGTAATGACAACAACGCGAGTCAAAAACATGTATACGTGTTCATAGTTAATGATCAATGCAAAATTGCTCGTTTGTGCTTAGCCTTGTGGCATCACTCGTGACGAGAATCACTGGCGCAAACAAATTCAATCGCAGTTTGCCAATCAATTATCATGGATCGAGTTACCATTGCATCTGTCCATATTATATACGCGAACTTTATATGAATAAAATCAATCATTCACCGGCATCAGCCGGCAACACCTCAAGTGTTTAAATTATGTAGAGAGTAGATTCACTTATTCCGCACAGCCTCAAGTTTGCAGCTCCGAAATCACGGTTCTTTAGAAAATCTACAGAATTCGAAGTTCAGAAGATCGTGTACATCTTCAAGAAACCAATTGAAACGACGTCCGCCAAAAATTCAAGAAAGCAGCGCTGCGCAGCGAGAGCTTGTCTTTCATTTATTTACTTTTTTCAGGATGGGATTTTGACACAGTTCAACAGAAATTTTGAAACTAGCTCACGCAATCGATTTTCAATATTTCTGTTGAGCTGTGTAGATATGGAATGATGTATCATCCTGAACAATAGGGTGGGTCGATTTTTCCAATTTGGAAATCCACAACCAGTAGGACATGTGGCTTGAAGAGACGAATCGATCTGCATCATTAGTTTTTGATGTCCGATTACTTTTGAATATCCCATGACAACTTTTACGAGTTCAGCCCCTTACTTCGTTTTGAGATTTTTTTAAATCCTTTTTTTTGTTAGATTCTCTTCAAATAAGTAAGACTTGTAATGATAAAAAGAAACGAAGCGAAGCTTTTTGAAAAAAAAAATGTGCGAAATTGGCACACTTGTTCCACAATTTTCACATAAAAGTTCATAATTTCCACACAAAAAATCCATTTTGATTCATAGTTTCGGGTTTTGTTGCTTTCTTGCAAAGAAAAAATAAAGTAAATAAATAACAGAACTCAACAAATAGTACTATCGATTTAATGTTTTTTATCTTTCATTCTATTACTTCCGACAATTAAACTTAACATTCTAATTGTTCTGTATTACATTGTTAACAATGAACAATCGTCACATTTGGTTACTCTTAGCGAGTAAGAGTATTTATGATGGCAGAAATGGAAGTGAGTTGCGACGCTGAGGGGCCAATACATGTTCAAGCTTGTTTTTTTTATTCATTCACGTGTTTCCAACAAAGAGAAGCTACCGTCAAAGATAGATCTTATCACGTATAAGCAAGGACTATTTTCGAGAATTTTTTTTTAGAAATTTGAGAAATATTTCTTTAAATTTCTCAAAATTTGCAAAATATTTTTGTTGTTTTTGTGATTAAAATTTAGGAAAATTAACTTTGTTAAGTGTCTAACGATGTTGATAATAAATTAAACGTTTTTTGAACTGATTTAGAGAGCTAGTTTTGATAAATACTTGAAAACTAAATATCGAAGGCTTGAATTACTTCTTCTTTATCTTTTTCGACTGTACAAGTTCTTTGGTTAATTTTGTGCTAACAAATATAAAATTACATTGTTGAAACATGTTTTATAGCTTTAAAAAATTTGAGACATTTTTAAGAAATTTGAGTTTTGAGAAATCCGATCTCTCAAAAATAGTCCCTGTGTATAAGCCAGGCGTATGATGACTTGTTAGCAGACGAAAATAAAAGTGAGTCATTGGAATTTTGTGTAGTTAGAAGTCATACCACCAAAAGTTCAGGTGATTTTATTAACTTTGGGAACAAGCGGTCTCCGATTTTAATGAGTGATACCTCGTTGGACTTGTCATTCAATACTAGCAAACATGTATCTTTCACTAAAAAAAAATATTTTCTGTGAAAAGCGTTCAAAACTAAAGACATGTCAGAGGGTACCGAAAACAGTTTTTCGGCAATAACTCAAGAAAAAATTATTTTAAATTATTGTAATGTTGTACGAATATCGGCCTTGGAAAGACCTACATGTAGAGTATACGCACTGCTTGGTGCGAGTAGATCCGCGAGAGTTATGACTTAGCAGATGTTCGGAGAGTCCACCTTCTCTGCAGCATCGGTGCTCCACGGAACTGAGTATGTGCTGGGTGTGTTGAAGCTGGCCTCACCCACTATCGCTTCACATATAAATGAACCCAGTACTTTTGTCCTGCAAGCCTACAGAAGTCTTGGAAAAAAAAGTTGGTGCCAAAATGCAGATTTTTTCCGTCTTTCTGGGGCTCTACAGCTGGAACAGCATCTGGAGCGGTACTACGGCAGTCATTTTTTATCTTCTACTACTTTTACCCCTTTTACCTTATCAATAGGAAAATGATTCGCTATGCCGCGAATATAATGTCGTTACAATAGATCCAATGTTAATAATATCAAGAGAAAACTTATGAAATTTTCCTCGGAGGATTTTAGTCAAATAAAGTGTTAGCGTCTAGCATACGACCTCAGGACTCCGGAACAGTAATTAGTTTTTCAATCGGACCAATATTTGCTATGCGACAGGAGTTTCGAAAAACGATGTGATCAAGTGGGACCACTCACTCTCCTCACTCACACTATTTGTTGAGTTCTGTTATTTATTTACTTTATTTTTTCTTTGCAAGAAAGCAACAAAACTCGAAACTATGAATCGAAATGGATTTTTTGTGTGGAAATTATGAACTTTTATGTGATAATTGTGGAACAAGTGTGCCAATTTCGCACATTTTTTTTCAAAAAGTTTCGCTTCGTTTCTTTTTATCATTACAAGATTTAAACTTACTTATTTGAAGAGAATCCAACGAAAAAAAGGATTTAAAAAAATCTCAAAACTAAGTAAGGGGCTGAACTCGTAAAAGTTGTCATGGGATATTCAAAAGTAATCGGACATCAAAAACTAATGATGCAGATCGATTCGTCTCTTCAAACCACACACCCTACTGGTTGTGGATTTCCATATTGGAAAAATCGACCCACCCTACTGAACAATGCAAATGAGGAAACAGTAAACTTTTTTTCTGCATGGCTTCACGAGTACAATAGGCCGCTAAGTTGTTTAGACATTGATATCTCGACGGGAAGGATAAAATAATTGCCAATGACAGTTACAAACCCCCAAATCATCAAAAAAACCAATGTCTAAATGGACTGTTCATTTCCCGGGAAATTTGACGCCCATTGAAAAACTGCTTCTTTTTTATTTCAATTTATAGCAAGGCGTTGGTAAAAATTCAACAGAAAACATTAAATGCCGTCGCTCACTATTAATTCCAAATTCACTTCTTTACACACAAGAAAACGTTTACAGTCGCGTCACAAACAAATCCACTCTCTATTGAAATCTGACACGTTTGTGGTCATACATTTATTGAAAAGGATTTTTGTAAAAACATATAAGCAAAAATGCAATTTAAAAAAGACTAACAAATTGTGCGAAGCGAGTTTAGTTGAATTTAATTACAAATTTAATTTATAAAAATCAACTTACCGAATCCATTTTGAGTTTTAACACTGACTGACACAAAATCAACTATACTGTTGGCGATCTTGACGAGAAATGAACTGCTAACACTTCAGAAGACAAGTTTATTTCTCTAAATGATAAGGGGAAAGGGAAACGACTGCACCTGTACATATGAAGGATAGATAAAATAAGTCTGTGTGTGTGTGTGTGTGCTGCAAAAAGTGACGAAGAAAGAATCGAGACGACGATTGCAATGCTAATGAGTTTATGAGGGCACAGTAAAGGGATTTTTAAAAAAATTCCAAAATTTTGTCGACGAAGCAAAAAGAATGTGGTGTACGTGCGCGGAAAATGAACTGTTTGCCTGTTATCATTGTTCGATCGAAGAACTTGAATTCAAATGAAAATGCGAATGTAACGAATTTCGTGAGGTAAAACGCGGTTCGAAAAAATTCAGTCAAACGCATGTGAATTCTCATTAATTAAGGAAACTGAAGTTAGGTCTGGACAACCAGACTGCAGAAATAAGACGTAGGATTGGTCTTGCATGGGCAGCGTTCGGAAAACTCAGACTAATTTTCAAAAGCAGAATGAATAATAGTCTGAAACGCAAAGTTTTCGACACTTGTGTCCTTCCAGTGCTCACTTATGGAGCGGAAACGTTAACTTTAACGAAAGCATCCGAAGATAAATTGAGAGTGACACAAAGAGCCATGGAACGGAGTATGCTTGGAATAACACTCAGAGACAGAATGACGAATAAATGGATTCGACAACAAACCAGGGTCGTTGATGTCATGGAAAGAATAGCATCTCTGAAATGGAGCTGGGCGGGACATATTGCAAGAAGGACAGACGAACGTTGGACCAAAAAGATCATGAACTGGCGACCATATAAAAGACGAGCTATAGGTAGACCACCAGAGAGATGGACAAACGGAATTAAGAATATTGCAGGTACAAACTGGCAGCAAATGGCAATGGATCGTACGAAATGGAAAGAAGTTGGAGAGGCCTACATCCAGCAGTGGATAGAAACAGGCTGAAAAAGAAGAAGAAGAAGAATCACTCATTCTCACGATTCAATTGTTGATTCATCAGAGTACGCACCCCCTTCGGATTTGAATTGTTCATATTGTTGGGTGCGAATTTCGCATTGTGACGATTTACAAATTGGAATATTCTAGAATCTCTCCGCTATCAAAGTCAAGAGATCAGGGTAACACATACCGACATGCTAGATTAGTCATTAGTCATTGGACGCAAAGTTTTGCTTTTCAGTAAATAAAATTTCCAGTGTAATGTGCCCTGTTCAAAGTCGACCTGATACTACTTACTTCAGATATGCTTGCCGTTTGTGAAAGATTGAATTTAGAAGTTAACGTTGCCTCGTTCGACTTTTCGTACCTTCTTATGTAGTAGCCTTTTGTGTAACAGTTACACGAGAAAATAGAGTTTTCGTGAGAATTTTGTTGATCCGAGGCAAAGTCGAGGTCAATAAACTCACAAAAACGACACTTTTCACTTCTATCCCGAATTATGTATTGGATTTCACATACTTTTCATTTTTGCAGCGCTACTTTCGACACCTTCAACATGTAAAATCCATTTAATAATTCGGGATAAATATGGAAAATATCGTTTGCGTTTGGTTATTAATCATGGCTTACCGTTGGCGATACAAAATTTATCGACAACGTAATTCATCTTTTTGTACCTAGTTAGGTAAGTGCTGGATGTCGGAAGAAAAATCTTTCTTTTCATTGAATTTTCTGAACTTTCGAAAGTGGAATAGGCCCTGAGGATGAAAATAAGTCGGTTTTCATGTGTTTATTAATCTCAGCTTCGCCTCGGATCATCAATTTGCACACGAAAAGTTCAATTCAATTCAATTCAACTTTATTTATCACAGGACAAAAAGGAAAAACCTTGTACAAATATCCTTACGATTAAATTCACACTATAAAACTCTCTCTATCAACACAACGGAAAGAAAAAAACAAATTAAAACGAGAAACATTAAAAACACAAAACTACTTCAATGCGGCAATAAATGAGAAAATAATAACATAAATGAACAAAAACTTACTCCAAGGTGCTACCACACACTACGTCCAAGAACATTTAACATACGATGAATCGGAACAAAATAGTCCAAAAACGGATTTTCCCAATCACAGAGCCGACAAGCAAGCCCAATCCGTACAAACCGATCGAGAACGACTTTAGTGAGGACGAAAAAGATCCAGACACGCGTCAGAAAACCTGGACAGGGAGTTAAGCATTTTCACACCGACAGGAATCGCATTATAGTCAGCGACGGTTCTAACAAAGAACGACCTGTTGTACTGGGCAGAAACATGTCTCGGAATAGCATACTGACGACTACGCACAGACCTTCCATCAGCCAGCTTATCGAAGAGAAATTTCGGTTCCCTAAACAGAACAAGGCCATGCATAAACGAGCAACGCCGACGCTTCAGATACGTCATAATGTCACAACCTAACAATCCTTCAACGTGATCCCGAGTACTGTCGTAGCGCCTCAATCCATACACAAAACGCACACAGGCACTAAGAGCTCCCTCCAACGACCGAGCATCAGCGGCCGACAAATTTGTCGAATAAACCGAGTCACAATACGTAAAGGCCGGCAGTACAAGAGACTTAATCAGCATCATCCGAATCTTACGAGAGAAAACATGACCTTGATGCCAGAGACTAGGAAGTCTAGCAAATACCCTGGAACAGATCAAGCGCACCTGGTCTCTGAATGTCAGTCTTTTGTCCATGACAAGTCCTAGGTTAAGAACCTTGTCTGCATATGGAATGATTACACCACCTAGCAGGACAGGAGGGAACAAATTCGACGACAAGAATCTAGAATCCTCGAATACAATGGCTTGGGACTTATTGGCATTTAGCTTCAAAGAATTTTCGCGAGCCCAACGATGAACTGCATAGAGGTCCTGGTTGATACGAAAAACAGCCTGATTGGCTGTACTCTTTGGGCTGGAATACATCAACTGCACGTCGTCTGCGAACATATGGTGCGACGTAGACTTCAGGCAAGTCGGCAAGTCATTAATATACATCGAAAACAACAACGGACCTAAAACCGAGCCTTGCGGTATTCCGGCGCGAATTCCAGTCAACTCCGAAAAGTGGCCGTCAATACAGACGGATTGGAAGCGATCACTTAGGTAGCATCGGATAAGGCTCACGGCAGAAGATGAAAAACCGAAGTTCGAAGCAAGCTTACGGAGCAGTTTGCCGTGATGGAGGGAATCGAAAGCTTTGGAAAAATCTAATAGCACCATAACAGTCACAAAATTCTTGTCAAACGACTTCTAGGGAATGCAATCCCGTACCGATTTTTGAATCCCGGGATTCGGGATTGAGAAACTCAGTACCGGTACCAGTACCGGGATTTCCGGTACTGAAAAGATATGGATTAATTATCAGTAAAAGAAATTATTTTCATTTTATTCTCATTTTTTTAAGTTTTTTAATGGTACAGTTAAGTGTGCTTACTCACAGTGAAACACGTATCGAATTTATTTTGTTCTAAATATCAAATTTGACACTACGACAAAAGAAATTCGATACTTACGTCGCTGTGTGAAGGCCGGGTAACTTTATCCCAAGTAGCATTTCATAACCGCGGTTAGAAAATGACTTATTCGTTGCAAACTTTTTCGTGGTCCAACGGTTATGTAACGAATAAGTTATGCTCAAAATAACTTATTCGTTATGTAACCGTTTCACAACTAATTCGTTATCATTCAATTTATAACGAATTAGTGGTACAACCGTTAATAAACGAATAAGTGAATAGAAAATTTTTGCCAAAAACTTATTCGTCAATTAACCGTTATGCAACCAATAAGTTGAAGAAATCTCTTTCACTAATTCGTCGTAAAACGGTTGAGCAACTGATGCATTTTCAATTTTACGTCAGTTAGAATCAAGATGTCATGCTAAAAAGTTGTGTAAAATGTGCTAAATGGTGTTTCAGTTTTCAGTCACTATGTGAAAATGAAATTTGAAGAATGTTTGTGCTGAAAATTGTTAATACTTTGTGAATTGTCGTATTTTTCTAACTTATTGCCAATTCGTAAATCAACATTTTATTGATCAATTTCACTAGTTTTGTTTGTTGCTGTTGTCGAAGTTAGGTTTCTTATGTCTTGTTAGGTCTCTTGATAGGAGTTAGGGTCGACAACAGTATCTTACAATAAAAGTGAAATTGATGGATAAAACTTTGTTGAATTGGCATTAAGACAATACGGTGCTAATTATCAAAGATGTAGAAAAACGAGTGGAAAAACGTGTGACTGACTGAATTGTTGACTAAAATCGAACCGTGAATAAAATAAGAACAGTTCACCGTGCCTCTTACTTTAGTTACGCACCAAATGATGAATGATAATAAATAATTTACAAGAAAAAAAAATCAGTTGAATTGCTGTGCATAAAAACATCTTTACGAATATTGCACTTACAATTTTCCAGATAAAACGTGTTCTTGAAAGTGTAGCTATAAGCTGAAAATAATGATAAACGAAAAAGTTGTGAAACGGTAGTACAACTAATAAGTAAGACGGTATCGAATTTTCAAATGTGATTTATAAGTCCTACGTCGGTTATACAACCGTTTCACAACTTTAACCAATTCGTTGTATAACCGTCTTACAACCAATTCGTTACTAGAATCTTACAACTTTCGCAACTGGGCAAAAAACGTTGTACAACCGTTATTGCAACGTTGTAGCAACGTTGTGACAACTAATTAGTTATTTTGGGTTATCTTCAAATAATTTATAACCGCGGTGTAATAACAGTTGTACAACCGAATTTTAACCGTTGAATGCTACTTGGGAACTTATGCTTGCAACAGCGTAGATGTCACATTGTAAATTCAATTTTCTCTTTGGAAAAATGCTCACAATGCACTTAACGTATCATCGTTCAATCTTGAACGTATAAGTTGTGGGACTTGTTGTCGTCACAATCGCAAATTTTTGTGCTTTGTGATTTAAAAATTAATTGATTTGTTAGGTAATGTAAATTTTCAAGCACGCTGCCTTTGAAAATATAAATCGTGTGAAGTGACAGAAGACCGACTTTCCGACAGCGTCAATTAGTGGCAGTTTTGTGAAATATCGCCTAAATCCACAATATATTTTACTACGCAAGTAACGGCAAGCCGGAAATGCACGTTCAGATTCAACGCTAGTTGGTTTGATGAGCAGCAGACACTCACCAGAAAGATTTTAAACACTTCAAGCATGGATGATACTCTAAATAGAGTACTGAAACTGGAAAGTGTATTATACAAACGTAGAACACTATAAAAATATTTCCATGTAAAATAGAGTACTTTCTGCAGCCGACCACTATGATCATGCATGCGTGAAGTGCGTTGCTAGCCATCGTAGTTTTAAAAGCGTCTTTTTCTGTGTTTGCAAATAATACGACATAAGAAAAAAACGTTAATTAATCCTATGTTTCAATGTTTATCTTATATTGCCATAGCAGTTTGAATCATACAAGTTGATCGATTTCAAAATTTTATAAAAAAAACACTGACAAAAAAGATTTGAACTCACCTGTTGCAGGTAACTTTGTCTCCAGGTAATATACAATAGCTGCCACAACTGTAGCGCCCCATGCAAAAAATACAGCTGCGGCAGATAATGTAGATTACCTGTAGACAAAGTTACCTCCAACAGGTGAGTTTTTCGAAACTTTTTTGTCAGTGAAAACTGGATTTTAAATTTCGGTACTAATCTCGGGATTTTTTGATCAATACCGGGATTCGGGACTGGGATTTTCCGGTACTGGTACCGGGATTGCATTCCCTAACGACTTCCTTATTTCATCCGATATTCGCAAAAGAGCCGCACAAGTACTGTGATGCGACCTAAACCCTGACTGGTAGTCGTCGAGAAGCGCATTAGCGTCGAGGCACGTTGAAATCTGTTCTTTTGCTAAAATTTCGAAAACCTTCGACAAACAGGGCAAGATACTGATTGGCCGAAAATCATCGAGACCACGAGAGCTAGTCTTCTTATGGACAGGGAGTACTTTGGACAATTTCCACGCACGAGGGACCGACGAAAAAGTGAAGCAGCTGTTAACGATATGCGTCAACACGGGCAAAACGAAAGGCAAAATCATCCTAATAAAAACCAGCGGAACATTTTCAAGGCCCAGCGAATTAGACTTAATCGACCCAATCGCTCTAGCCACGTCTAGGCTACTCACGCACGAAAAACTAAATTCGAATCCTAAGCTTGGCACAGCACTCATCCTTGAACTGTCAGATGGTGCAACAGTATCCTCATTAAGCGACGACAAGTGAGCACTGAAGTCGTCCGCAGTGAAACTTGGCGTCACCCCACTCTTGGAAACCGCACCCATCTCACGAAGGTTTCGCCAGACAGCTTTAGAACCTAACTTAAAATCTATTCTGGGAGCAAGAAAGTCCGACTTAGCCTTTTTAATAAGGTTGGTAGCACGGTTCCGCAAGCGCCTCCAGTCCTCTCTAGTCGCACGTCCATTTTTATATTCGTGCTCAGCAATGTCTCTGTATAGCAAAGCACGCCGTATATCAATATTGAACCAAGCATTAGTCGACAGCAGGGACTCTTTACGTTTAACGGGAACCAACGGCGCATGGGCGTCAAGGAGAGAAAGAATTTCAGAATTAAAAATCTCAACCTTATCGCTAACACTCAAAGTGTTTTTTTTTAAATTTTCTATTGTTCTCTGCCACTGACTGTGGTTTAGAATTTTTTGAGAAATTCAAGAAAATTTAGAAAATTTTAGAAAATTAAAGAATATTGTAGAAAATTCATGAAAACAGTTTTATTTATAATTGCGCTCAAATTACGCAACAAAACATAGAGAATGACTATTCTGATCTTTGAAATATTCTTTGACCAACAAACAGAGGTAATACGCAACAGGCATCATTTTTGGGTCGAAACTCGACTCTCATGGACTTATATGAGATCAAATGTTTGATTTTCAGTAAGTGCGTCGAATATATTCAGCCATATTATCAATAACAGCCTACACTGACATATGTCATAGCCAGAAGGTAAATGCACTAGAGTGTATACCAAAAATATCAAGCAACTTGAGAGATCGCATGTATTATTCCCGATTCTAGTTTACGGAATGCAATACCGGTTAGAAAATCAGTTAACCGGTTATTTCTAGTGGTATAATTCTAGCTATGGCCCCTCATATTTTTTACACTATAGGCCGATTAAATGGGCAGCTAGTGTTAGTTTCCTGAGTGGAACTGATGAAAAGATTGAATGAATTTTTTCTTTGCATTCAGATTTTTCCATCAAAACGGTAACATTTCCTTTGTCTGCATTGACTATTATTAAATCTGGATTGCTGCTGATGAACATTTTTGTTTCTTCGATTTGCTTCTGTAGAATTGCGTCCATTGTTGTTTTCTTAAGTCTCGCTTTTTTATGATTGTAAGAATGTTGCACAACTTGTTACGTTACTCAATTCTTTGTTGAACATGTGGAAGTCCTTGGATCAATGGTTCCAGATTTGAGGTGATACTCGGTGTAAGAGTATCTTCATTTTTTGTTTGTAGATTAAATTTAGGACCCAAGACTATAGGATGTTATTGACAGGCTGTGGTATGTCCTTAGTCGTTAAGTTGACAAGCTATTTTTTCTGATTGTTGAGACGTTGGTTAATTGGTTTGAACATTGCTGATAGCCGATTGTCATGGGATACTGTAAGATTGTTGGTAATCACCTCACATCTCTGCAATGTCGTTCGTTCAATTTCTTTGAAAAAATCTTTTGGCACTACTTCCTTGACTTTTTCTGTTGTTTTCATCAACACGTCTTTAGTGAACTTTATGTTTACATGTACTTGGAGGATGGCTTTATTACGTAGCTTGTTAGAAAACTCAGTTTTTAGTCTAGCTAGCCCTTCTTTTATGTTTTGCATAAAATGCGTTTCAGGCGAATTTACGATTTCATTCTAAATTAGTTATTCTGATTTTAACGTAAATTTTGTTTGATTAGATTATATAACAATCATGCGAGTTTCTTGTCAACTAACCGTATGTTTTATGACGTAGTATGTATACATGTACGTACTGAATGACCCTATAGGTATGCTTAACCTCTAGTCAGTTTGGATGAAATGTTTTAGTTTGTTAAGAAATTGTTTTTGTTGTGTTAAGGTTTTATGAATCTCCATTGAGCCAGTTAATGAGCCGAAATATTTGGAAATAATGAATAAACAATTGAGCAATTCCGATAACAAAAAGTTTTAAAATATTCCAACTTTGCTCTAGTAGCCTTTGCCTTCCTAACTCTAATCATACACTGAGTATAAACAGCCTCAATCAAACAAACACACACGCCACGGAGAACAGTGGCAAAGACGATATGTCGGTGCGACATTTTGCGACAAATCGACCAAGGAGGTGCGGGAAACATGTTTTTTTTAATATTGGGTTAATCGTAATGTAGACGAAACAGATGAGTATTTCATATATCTTATTACATAATACGAAACCAGCTACAAATTACACATTAAATGAAAACAGAGGGTGACCATTCTCAAATGTTATTTGGGTTACATTAGCCACGGCGTGTACGACCATAGGATGTTTCTTTATGTCATTCCGAAAAACTTGTTTCAGAATTTGAAATTGTTTGAGCCGTCTCTTAAGCGTTTCGTGTATCGACATAATTAATTTATGCCGCAGAGGTAATAGCATTTGGAAGTATAAAATATGTTGAATCTTTGTAGACTTTTATCGGCCAATGCGCTCTTTCCACCATTTAAGAACAATACAAAAGCCTCTCTAGCCAGTTTCAAATCACTGCACAAAACGCAAGGATAGCCCCCATGCACCCACACCTTTGAACCTGTCCGAATGTTTAAAGCCAATTCCATCGTACTTGAATTCGTCGTCACGAAATGGTTCTATAGCTAGAAGAGCTAAAAAGATAGATCATTATTCCTACTTGGCAAGCAAAATAATTGCGGCTTGTCAACTTTCGGCTCCCTGGACTTTCCTTAAATAGTGGTGGAATGTCTCCAAATAAAATCTAGAATTCAGTTTTGGATTTTTAGAAATTTATTTGGAGACATTCCTCGACTATTTAAGTAAAGTCCAGGGAGCCGAAAGTTGGCAAGCCGCAATTAATTTCAATGTGTTTATGGTTACCACTCTAAGAGAATAAGAAAAAAGTCAATTTTGTTCAGTTTTGTTTTGTTTATTGAATCTTAATTTTACAATTACAATTCCTAAATCCTAATTCTTACAAGCTAGACCATAATTCTTAAGAATTTATTTTTTCTTTGCTAAAAACAATTTTTGCTTGAGATTTTAAACATTTCTTTAAAATAAAATTTCTTCTTAATTTGAGTGCTTCATTCCATTTTGCCCTTTTAAAGGGTACATTTAATTGAGTCAATCCAACCGAATAAAATGGTAAATCGTAGATTATCACGCACCAACAACATCAGCCAGAATAATGGGAGATTAGACTTTTACAAGGGCATTCAAACGGTGATAGACGTCAATACGGAGCAAAATACTTTTTCGAATACTCTCAATATCGCGCAGCTCTTTCAATGTACTGAAATTAGGAGGAATTAATTCCAGCTTGGGCCGGAACCAGTCGCTATTTACAATCTTCTCAATTTCGAAGTAAGTTTCTGTTTTTAACGCGCTACCCCCGTACAAACTCAAGCGACCTAATTTTGGCATTGACTTGACTACATGAAGGATATTTTCGTCCTTGTTTTCACTGTGTGCATACACAAATTGATACAGTTGCGGAAACATTGACGGAAGCGATCGAAAGAATCTCTCATCAACTGTATTTTGACAACGATTGAGCCGCAAACTAGTCAGACCTTTAAACGTGCTTAATGCTTTTACCGTCGCTTCTGTGATGATTATTCGGTTAAAAACAAGCTCTTCGACAACGTTATCACATTTAAATGTTTGTAGAAGACTGTCGATGTTGGTGTTGGTGCCACAATGCAATGTAAGAGATTTTAGTCGCTTCAATCTCAATAATTTACTAAAGTCAAAAATATAATGGTCGATGACCAGCGTTTCTAGCGTATTGGCTAGCGCATCAATTAAACCGTCGTCGCTGTTAAATAAATTTACGTTACCGACATCACTGACGGCAAGCGATGTAATTTTATTGCACGAAAAACATTCTTCCAATTCCGCATTGGACAGCACATTCCACGAATGGAGCACATTCAATTTGGTCAATGATGTAAATCCTGACAATGATAACGGAAATTTTTCGGATGAACTCTTGCAGCATCTTATCATTGAAAGCTGCTGCAACGCAGAGTTGTCATCACCGAAAAACAAACTCAACGGACACCATCGCGTCCAACTGCACTGGACCAATTCAAACTTTTTTAGCCGAGAGAACAGTTCAGCAAATAAACTTTCCTCGAATACGTGAGGATCTTTCATGTCTACGCAATTCAACGTTACGACCTCCACGTTCTTGCAATGTTTTGCAAGCATAATTAAGATCGTGTTCAGCTCTTCACTGTCAAAATAATACAATTTGATATCTTTGACGTGCTCACCAAAGCGAGCCCATACCCTTTCCGACGAAGTTAAGCTGATCTTCGAATTTTTCTTCCACGTTAAGGATCCATGTTGCTTTCGAAAGTGTTCCGCGGAAAGATCGGCCAGCCTCACGCATGTTTCAGCCAAATTGCTTAGATCGTCGACAGAAAGGTGCTCCATAATTTTCGATAAAACCATGTCGTCGAGTCTGAGCAGCGATGTTGTTTTAGGTAAGTCAAAATCCATATCCACTTCCATATCTGGGCTCTCCATTGCAAAATCTATATCCATGTTTTCCATATTGAGATTGTTTATCTGTGGAAAAAAAGCAAAAACCAATTGAAATATGCGTTAAGAAACAATGCGTATTCTAGAGTTAATTCAGGTTGTTCATTGGGACGTCAAAGCTCACAATAGATAGTTAATTAACACGAAAGGCAATAGGTTGTCTTCGGGCAGCATTCGCGGTGATCAATTTCGTCAGACTGAATTTTAAGAAGAAATATGTCGCCTGTATGTTCACCAACTCAAGGCACTGTTGACCCCACTAGCAACGAATCTACAACGAATCGGCTTTTCAGATTATGTCACTGAACTTATGCTTGGGTACCTGCATAATCGACGTTCGGCCACGAGGATCGAAACTAGAATCAGTGAATTTGAAAAGATTTCCGTTGGCGTCGCTCAAGACTTCAAATTGGGTCCCCTCCACATTATCATTTACATAGCTGTCTGTTGCTAGTGAGTGTCCTTGGTTCAATGGTACTTTATGCAGACGATGCAGTTTATGCAGTTCTGTGCTACGCATCTGAATTTTTCGATGACCACCATTCTAGATTATAGATTTTTTTCACTTCAGCTTGCGTGGTTGAATGCCTCCAGCTTGCGCAGTTTGGAGACAATGTAGCCTTATCAGTCTTTTCTGTGTTGGAGACAGGATCTAACCGGGACTGTCGTACGACATAACGAGGGTTTTGCGATTGTCTCTTCTACAGTTTTATTCGAATAATGCGAGTACTTCGAATGATAAATGCTTATGTATATGTTAGTCTCGGTTTACACAACAACTTTACACAACAAGCTTTACGGTACCAAATCGTGTGTCTTCTCTACATTTTAAAATGGACTCAGAAGAACCGTCGAATGAAATGACTTCACTACAAACCAATTCTTTGTTGTAAAAACAGCTAAAACTGAGAGTTCCAGGGGTTTTACGAAACATTTTTTAACGTTTCATAATTTCGACATTGAACACGGATAGAAATCTCTCCTTTCACACAAAAGTAATTTAGGGACAAAAGTAAATCTTTTGTGATAAATTTATCAAAAAAAATGGCTGACTTTTGATTTTTTTTTTCTTCAAAAATTAATATCAAGCTGTCACAGTGTTTTCACAGACTCACTAATTATGTCAACTTTTGTTGATCTTTTGTCACAAAAGCGTGTGGCGCTCCTCACAAAAGTATTGATGGTTGTTGCAAAAAGTAATTACTTTTATCCCCAAATTGCGTTTGTAAAAACGTGTGCTTTTTTCACAAAAGAAAATCTTTTGCTGCAAAAGTGAATCAACAAAAGTATTGCGAGAGAACAGAGAAATTGGGACATTCCGAAAATCAAGTATCAATTTAATCAAATGTTTGAATCTGGTGACCTTAAGACACGTGCCAGACTACTTGCGTCATCAACTAAAGAATCTTCAAAGTGGTTGCAAGTGGTCCCATCGAGTCAATTAGGTTTATTACTGGATAATAACACTGCTAGAATTGCTGTTGGTCTCCGATTAGGCTCTTAATTATGTGAGGAACATAAGTGCGTTTGTGGTGATACTGTCTGAAAAGACAGTATAAAATATCCACGGTCAGATTATTTAACCATTCCAAGGCGGCAGTCGTTATCGTGTGAATCTCCTCGATATTCCCGTTAAATCTGTGTACGGGGCACTCCTCCACCAGATGTTTCATTGTTTGTAATTCACCACACTGACAAAGCGGCGATTCGATAATATTCCATCTGTGAAGCAAGAAGGCGCAACATCCTTGACCAGTTCGAATTCGGTTTAATCGGAGCCAAGTGCGCCGAGGTAAGTTGAAGCCATCCACCTCTTTTGTCGAATCGTTTATCAGCTCTTTGTTTTGTACTGTTGCGGCATTCCACCATTCCTTCCACCGAGTTTTTCGGTCAGTTTGATTGCCAGCGTTGCGAAAAAAAAGTCCAGAAAGGTGAACGTGATCTCAGTCGAAGATTTGCAGGTGCAGAAATCAAGCCATTGTGGATGGGAAACTCCGTGTACAATTGAATTTTTCTGCATTCTCTCAGTGCCGACTCTTCCCGCAAAATGTGTGCTGGAGCAATGTTGCTGAGAACGCTCAGCCATTCCACTTCTGTTGGTTGTACAGCCCCACAAATCAATCTCAACGCGACATTGATTTTCGTGTCAACGAGTTTAGTGTGGCAACTATTCATCCACACTGGAGAACAATAATCTGCGACGGACATGATCAGAGACTGAGTAGATATACGCAAAGTCTTCGCTGAACCATCACTCCTTGGAAACGAGGAAAATCTTTGGTTTGGGATGCTACAGTGAGCGACACTGTTGCTCCATCGTACCTGGCCCAATCAGCGAAAATCGCTGGCTCGGTCGCAGACCAATCAGAACGTCATAAACATAATCACTTTAAAACGTGACTACATATTTACTCCTATCGCTTTCGAAACGTTCGGGCCAATAGGAGAGGACACTAAGAAATTCATACTATTCGATATTTTTGCCTGACGACATTGTAAATAGTGAAGGTTTTGATGACAATATGAGAAAATTCGTCATGACGCAACGGGGTGAAGGGCGTCCAGATCAGTCGTTTCGTAGTGGAAGCTCCAAATGTCATGTACCTTAGTATGAGGGCAGGCAATACAAAATTATGAAGATTCCTTAGTTAACGTTTTGAAATCTCATTATAGGCAGTGCTTGGCTTCAGTGTAATAGGAGTTTGTGGAGGCGATACATTGACCAATCTTAAGTATGAAAATGTACGAGATACTGGAGACGAAATTATGGAGAAATTTCCTACAACAAAAGCCAAAGTTAACAAGACCTACGTCCCAAGGACGCTGCAACAGTGCAACGAACCGGTTTTTCCTCTAATACCGCAGCGGAAAATGCGTATGGGGAAAAATCTGATTACGAAATTCCCGAGGGTAATCGCTACATTTCTTGGATTAGATGATCCTGCGTCATATACCAGCCATAGCTATCGCGACTCACAAATATCGAGATCGAGATAAGAGGGTATATATTTCAACAAATCCTAAACTGTAAATTATCGAGTCATTTATACATAAAAAAACCGACAGATCTTCTCACAGAATTTTCGACGAGAGGAGAAACCAGTTAAATTAAACTTGCTTGAGAGTTAGCTCTCAAAATTCATGAATAAATAAAAATCGGGAGTAAGGCCACAGCACCTAGCCGGTTATTAGAGGTTTTACAAAGTCAAATACCCTTCTAGGTGCTTTGGTTAGACTCAGAGGGTTCAGTTAGGCCTCGTTTTGTGCTACATGCGATGCAATGGCAATGATTCATTGTATTTCAGAAACTATTAAAATTACCGGACGAAAAAAAAAATTTAATTAATTAAAGAAAATTCCAGTAACAGACGGTTTTCTAACATTTTCAGGGTCTACGGCCCTGGTCATTCGTTGCTTGGAATAAATCCTGAGAATTATACCGACACGAAAAACACGTTGATTGAGATAATAAGATACGCCATATTCGGAGACATGGTTTTGTTGTCAGCACTACGTCGCTGTTATGGAAATGATGGAGTTTCTGAACAAATTTCAATTTCGGAGTAAATATCTCGGCAACTTCGTAATTGGAGCGACAATGAATTTTTATGAGATTTTTTTAACAATAATTTCGGGACGTGCAAACAGGAAATGTAAACAAAAATTCAATACGCAATTGATGCGATAAGAAAAATCTTGATTAGGATATTTCCGAACCTTTCATGTCCAAAGTCGACATAAATTCTCGGTAGCAAAATGTTTTGCGGTATTACAAAAAATCACATCATCTAAAACTGCAAATTTGTAAAAAAAAGGACAGCGGAGGCCATATTCGTTCCCAAAATTTCATAAAATACGACGTAAGCGTTCGTACATATTTTGTAACTTCTCTGTTTGAAGCACATAAAAACAGATGGCGAGAAACGGCATCTGACATTAGAAATGGCAATTTGTATGTTTTACAAGGTTACTTGTGAAGAACTTGTTCTAAAAATTAAGTTTTCAATCAATCAACATTGTTACGACCAGGCGTTTGTAACTAAACTACTAATAGCACTGCTGACCAGAGAGTAAAACGATCCATTTGTAGATTTACTCGTTTATTGTTCTCAAATCAACTGAGAGCTTTAAAATTCTAAAATATTGAAAAAACAGAAAGAAATTACAATAATTTCCCTAGATGTTAACGTGGATGCCAATAACAAACTTACGAATAGTATTTCGCGTACACCAGTCGTAAACTATATTATCGTCGTGCAACTCTTCGTGTAAATTATCCTATGACCACAACGGGCTTATACATTTAAATTGACCACGCAAAAACTAGGCTATTTACACAACACGAACGAATTGAGAATTAATTGTAATTTTTTAGGATGAGACGGAATCTAACAAATTTTATTCTATATGATTCGATTTACACGTCTGCTCCGTACGACTTTCGATTAAATTCTGTCTTTCCGGTATGGTCAACGTAATTAGTAAATGACTTTTGCTATAAACAAAGATCGAATCGGTAATGACAACAACGCGAGTCAAAAACATGTATATTAAATAGCCTCAATACAAACAACACACACTCTACGGATAATAGCGGCAGAGTCGAAATTTTGCTTTATTTTTGCAAGTGGTTCCAGTTGGTTTCGGGTGGTTGCCGTGGTCCAATCGAAAAGTGATGTATAGAAGGTGCCCCTTATTTTTGATAATGAACAAGTCGTCCATACATCATTTTGTCCAAAAACTTCAAATTTAGCCGATATATTTTTGGGTCATTTTGACTCTGCCGCTATTATCCGTAGAGTGCGTGTTGTTCGTATTGAGGCTATTTAATGTATATGTGTTCATAGTTAATGATCAATGCAAAATTGCTCGTTTGTGCTTAGCCTTTTGGCATCACTCGTGACGAGAATCACTGGCGCAAACAAATTCAATCGCAGTTTGCCAATCAATTATCATGGATCGAGTTACCATTGCATCTGTCCATATTATATACGCGAACTTTATATGAATAAAATCAATCATTCACCGGCAACACCTCAAGTGTTTAAATTATGTAGAGAGTAGATTCACTTATTCCGCACAGCCTCAAGTTTGCAGCTCCGAAATCACGGTTCTTTAGCAAATCTACAGAATTCGAAGTTTAGAAGATCGTGTAACTACATCTTCAAGAAACCAATTGAAACGACGTCCGCCAAAAATTCAAGAAAGCAGCGCAGCGAGAGTGTCCTTTCATTTATTTACTTTTTTCAGGATGGGAAAAAATTCTATTTTTACACAGTTCAACAGAAATTTTGAATCTAGCTCACGCAATCGATTTATAATATTTCTGTTGAGCTGTGTAGATATGGAATGATTTATCATCCTGAACAATGCAGTTAAGGAAACAGTAAACTTCTGTTCTGCAGGGCTTCGTGAGTACAATAGGCCGCTACGTTGTTTAGACATTGATATCTCGACGGGAAGGATAAAATAATTTCCAATGACAGTTACAAACCCCCAAATCATCAAAAAAAACCAATGTCTAAATGGACTATTCATTTCCCGGGATATTTGACGTCCATTGAAAAACTGCCTTTGGTGCCAATAGGCTTCTGTCAGCTTCTTTTTTATTTCAATTTATAGCAAGGCGTTGGTAAAAATTCAACTGAAAACATTAAATGCCGTCGCTCACTATTAATTCCGAATTCACTTCTTTACACACAAGAAAACGTTTTCAGTCGCGTCACAAACAAATCCACTCTCTATTGAAATCTGACACGTTTGTGGTCATACATTTATTGAAAAGGATTTTTGTAAAAACATATAAGCAAAAATGCAATTTAAAAAAGACTAACAAATTGTGCGAAGCGAGTTTAGTTGAATTTAATTACAATTTATAAAAATCAACTTACCGAATACATTTTGAGTTTTAACACTGACTGACACAAAATCAACTACACTGTTGGCGATCTTGACGAGAAATGAACTGCTAACGATAAACACTTCAGAAGACAAGTTTATTTCTCTAAATGATAAGGGGAAAGGGAAACGACTGCACCTGTACATATGAAGGATAGATAAAATAAGTCTGTGTGTGTGTGTGCTGCAAAAAGTGACGAAGAAAGAATCGAGACGACGATTGCAATGCTAATGAGTTTATGAGGGCACCTTAAAGGGATTTTTAAAAAAATTCCAAAATTTTGTCGACGAAGCAAAAAGAATGTGGTGTACGTGCGTGGAAAATGAACTATTTGCCTGTTATCGTTGTTCGATCGAAGAACTTGAATTCAAATGAAAATGCGAATGTAACGAATTTCGTGAGGTAAAACGCGGTTCGAAGAAATTCAGTCAAACGCATTTGAATTCTCATTAATTAAGGTCAATCACTCAGTCTCACGATTCAATTGTTGATTCATCAGAGTACGCACCCCCTTCGGATTTGAATTGTTCATATTGTTGGGTGCGAACTTCGCACTGCGACGATTGACAAATTGGAATATTCTAGAATGTCTCCGCTATAAAAGTCAAGAGATCAGGGTAACACATACCGACATGCTAGATTAGTCACTAGTCATTGGACGCAAAGTTTTGCTTTTCAGTTAATAAAATTTCCAGTGTAATGTGCCCTGTTCAAAGTCGACCTGATAATTATACTTACTTCAGATATGCTTGCCGTTGGTGAAAGATTGAATATAGAAGTTAACGTTGCCTCGAATTAACATCTTTCCTAAGACAACTGAACTTTTTGTACCTTCTTATGGCAATGTTCTATCCCGAATTATGAATTGGATTTCACATACTTTTCATGGTTACAGCGCTACTTTCGACACCTTCAACATGTAAAATCCATTTAATAATTCGGGATAAATATGAAAAGTCTGTTGAATACTTCTGTTTTCCCTAGTGTCGAAAGTGGCATAAACCATAGGGATGAAAATAAGTCGGTTTACATGTGTTTATTGACATCAGCCTCGCCTCGTATCATCAATTTGCACACGAAAAGTGGTCTTTTTTAAAAATTTTCTATTGTTCTCTGCCCCTGACTGTGTTTTAGAATTTTTTGAGAAATTCAAGAAAATTTAGACAATTTTAGAAAATTCATCAAAACTGTTTTACTTATAATTGCACTTAAATTACGCAACAACACATAGAGAATGACTATTCTGATATTTGATATTGCGTTTTGTTCAAATATGTGTTTGTCTCTAGGTGCTTGCATAGACAGTCTGTTTCAACGACATATCGAAGCGTTTTTCTATTGATAGGCTAAAAGAATAGTAGACGATAAAAAATGACTGCCGTAGTACCGTTCCAGATGTTGTTCCAGCTGTAGAGCCCTCAGAAAAAAAGAAAAAATCTACATTTTGGCACCAACTTTTTTTCCAAGACATCTGTGGGCTTGCAGCACAAAAGTACTGGGTTCATTTATATGTGCAACGATAGTGGGTGAGGCCAGCTACAACACCCCATACTCAGTTCCGTGAAACAACGAAGCTGCAGAGAATCCGGACTCTCCGAACATTCACTATATTTCTAGTCATAACTCTCGTGGAGCAGTGCATATACTCTACATGTAGGTCCTTCCAAGGCTGACATTCGTACAACATTACAACAATTTAAAATAATTTTTTCTTGAGTTATTGTCGAAAAACTGTTTTCGGTACCCTCTGACATGACTTTACTTTTGAGCTCTTTTCGCAGAAAACACATTTTTTTTGGAAAAAGTGAAGTGGGTTCGTCTCCCACCCTGGCACCAATTTTTCATTTCGAATTATACCTTCACGATCACTCTGTATTCCAAATTCACATCATAACATTCGTAATTTCCCACATTGGAAGATTTTCCTCATATGTACTGCAATAGTCCGTTGTCCGAGCGCAATGATAACAGTACCGAAAATTCTAATTCATTTTCTTCTTTAACTTCAACATCGGTAATTTGAGAAATGGCAAATAAATAAAAGTAAATTCACCCATCGATCCGCTGCACATGAAAATAGAAAAGTTTTTTTCCTTGAATTTTTTATTCGATTTTTCATTTCAATTTCATGAAAATTATGAACCTATCACGGTCCAACTTCATTTGTTTCCAACATCATAACATTTGTTGCATTCAAAGCATCCCAAACACTACAGTTGCCGCCACAATGCCAGTTTGGGTCGCATTCGTCATCACTGTTACACTTTACGTATTGATTATCGGCGGGCTTTCCTTTTGTAGTGTAGCACCATTGTCCGTTTAAAGCAATCGCATCACATGATACCCAGCAATTGTTGTTATAACAGCCGTATTTAAGACATACTAACCATGAACAATCAATAATTTCACACGATACTGGTATAGCCATTGCACACATTACAATTAATAAAATAGATTCACGGTTCATTCTCATCTGTTTGTTCAGACTCAAAATGTATTTAAATGAAATTTAAACAAAATGATAAAAGTTAAAAATTTCTGATTAAATTTTTTTATTTCTCTTAGACTTTGCAGTAACGTAGAGCTCCTTTACACATCGAAACTGCCGTTCCAAATGACCAAACGCTTATATCTACACAGCGAATGATACTAAATAAAACTAATTGATAAAAAGAACATTTATCAAGAACAAGTGTAATTTCACTTCCAACTTTTTCTTATGAATTTGACCTTTCGGGTCACATTTAAGATAATAGAAATTTTGTTCGGCCCGTACAAAGTACTGGGGGCTTATAACACCATGCCGTTTGCAACATGTGGCATTCGAAGCGGACGGTAAGGGTAAAGCATTTGCATATGATTATATGATTTGCAACAGGGTTACGGAAGCATTACAGTGAGTAAATCACTAAAATGTTTGATTTCAGTATATTTAGCTAATCCTTCTGTCACATCTTTTGACAGCTGTTTACGTTTTAGTACGTTTTCTCTCCCAGTAGCAAAAACCCAATCCCAGCAAAAAAAGAAACTATATCGAATGCCGCAAATGCATTTGAAAACGAACATTCGGTGAAATACTTTTTTATCACACCAAATGTTTATCATTTTATACAAATATGTTTATCTTTATAATAACATCGGTGAAAAAAAAACTTAATTTTGTCATGCAAAAATATAGATAAAAATTGACAAAATTGCCGACCACAAAAATATGTCGTCGATTCTCATGCATTTTTTATGCATAGCAAAAGAAGACAGGAACAAGCAACGTAATATTTGTCTTACAAGAAAGTTGAAACCAATTTTAGATGCCTGCCCGATGCCCGCCCAAACTTTAGTTGCCCGATGTCGCGCCCGAAAAACTTAGGCCCGCCCGTGCCTGGTGCTATTGGGCGAGAGCGGGCATCGAGCTGGCCAATTTTTTGGGCTGCCCGCACAGCTCTAGTTTGGATTTCGAGAACTTGAAATTAGTTGAATTTTGGTGGTCGTTTTCGCATAAAGTTTAACCGAGGGGAAACCAGCGACGCTAACGCTAATTTCAAAAAATGTTAGCGTTGCTAAACTCATTTGCTGACCGAAAAAAAGTTAGCACGCTAGTAGCGGCCGCTAATAGCGATCCCCGAGTAAAAATTAAAGTCTCAAAGGTTCGAAAAGAGACGTCTGACGTCTCACAATAAATAAAAAGGATTTAAGACCGTGAGACGTCTCTTTTCGAACTTTTGAGACTTTTATTTTTGTTCGGGTCGCTAATGTTTCGCTAAAAGATCTCGTGAATAAAACGATTTTTTAATTTCTATTTTTTTTACACTTAACTTTAACAATTAACACTTTGACGAAATCTAAAAAAAAATTAAATGTTTTATGATTACACTTAGCTCAGAATAGTTAGCAAGAAATTCATGTGATTTCTTATATTTTTGAGTTCCAACAGTTCCACACATTTCGAACTTAATACTAGCGTCATCTGTTCGACGTTGATTCACCGAAACAGAACTTTATGTCCACAACGATTTCGCACCAAACTCAAAATTTCTTGACAATTTTTTTTACCAATAAATGGTATAAAATCGATAAAATTCAAGAAGAAAATTTATTTCGAAGCAGTCAAACTTTAATGTAAGTTTAGATAACTCACAGGCGTATCTCTAATCTAGCAAAATTAAAAATTTTGTTTTTGATTTTTTCGACATGGACGCTGAAAATGTAACAATGATCATTCAACCATTTGACACGTTTAAAAATTAAAAAATGTACAGGGCAATGTCAATGTAAAAATTGCACATACGCATGCATGTGTGTATGTGCTGCACTTGTCTGCTAAACTAAAGTAACAGAATGAGGCTTTGATATGAAGCATATTGCTTTGATGATTGTGACTACAACTAAATGGTTAGTGGTTAATATTTTTATAGACAAAATAGCGAAATAATTATAAATTATCAAAAGTTGTGTTGTCAACACACTTCCATTATAATTTGGAAAGTAGAGATCCTTACATTTCAATGTCCAACACCTTGATGCATGACGTGAATGTTTTTCTTTTCTTCGTAATTTCTGTCATTTGATTTATTTGTTGTGAAACAGTCAATCAATCGTGTAGTGATTTAAAGACAATTTTTTGGTGTTTCAATTTTGGATTCTTTTTTCTAACAATGCCATATTGTAACATTTTTATAAATCTTCTAGTTCAACACCTACAAAATCGCAAACAGAGAATACACAAATCAAAATTATTTACATTCGTTAATACAATAAAATAACTTTTTCGAAATTGTTTTTTGATTCATTTCAAATATTTTCAATTGTAAGAGTTACAATTGTAACGTGAAATGTACTGTACCCTACATGATGAACATTCTGAAATTGGTGGAATGCATTCAATCCATTGTATTTTTTTGTTGACATTTTGACATTCGTATCATACTTTAGAAATTTTTCGATTCTCTGGTGGTGATCAAATTTTGATGTGTTATCGTACAATGTTCAATTGTTCAGCTGTGAATCTTTTTAGCCCCGTACGAAGTACGAAGGGGCTTATAGGATTACGATGCCGTGTGTAATTGATGGAATTCGAAGCAGACGGTAAGGCCAAAGTGTTTGCCTATGTTCATAGATGACGAATCCGCAATAAAAATTTGGGCCGTCTGTCCGTCTGTCTGTCACGTCGATATCTTGAGTAAATCAAATCCGATTTCAAAATTTTTTTTTCCCTGAAAGATAGTCAAAATAGTGAGGCTAAGTTCGAAGATGGGCGATTTTGGGACGACCCCTCCCGAGCTGGGGCCCCATAAGTGATTTAACGTTTTCCGAAGATATCTCTGGCCATTTAAAGGCTACTCTCGTAAGTGATACGTCAAATGAAAGGTATTTACAATACCGATCGACGAAAAAAAAGTTTATGGAAATTGGATGACCGACTCGTGAGTTAGACCCCTTGGTGTGAACTAGGTACAGGGCGGCAACCCGTTTTTGCTTGAACGTTGGCCAAATTTGAACGGATTTTGATGGATTTTGCTTTATTAGATAGGTATTGACCGTACCAATCAGGGAAAAAGAAGTTCATGAAATTCGGTTCACTGGAGCGTGAGCTATGTCTCTTGGAGTGAGCTTATATGAGGCTACTCGGCCGAAGAGTGAAGGTGGTGT
Source organism: Bradysia coprophila (assembly GCF_014529535.1). NCBI lineage: Eukaryota > Metazoa > Arthropoda > Insecta > Diptera > Sciaridae > Bradysia > Bradysia coprophila. The sequence continues at coordinate 351,226 of NW_023503692.1, read as the reverse complement.
TTTTTTGTTAATATCTCGAGTAAAATTTGACCGAATTTCATGCTTTTTTTTGTTTGAAAGGTACTAACGAATGTAAAGCAGCCGTACTACTTTCCACCTCCTAACAAAATGGCCGTCGGCCACCATTTTGGATTTTTGTAAAATCAATATAAATCGGTGAAAATGATACTTACAAAGTCACTGATCAGTGGGAAGTGAGTGGTTACGTGTGTGGGGTGTTTCAAGGATCCCAAATATGGATATCTATATATAAATATATATAACTATATTGAGCTATATAACGGTGCAGATAGTTCTTTTGAGCTATATACTAGCATATTTATCAGTAAATTGTTTATTTATAGGTAAATATAGGTTAATATAGGACTGAGGAAATTGTAGGTCAATTTGAAATTTGTGTTACGTTTAAAAGGAACATCGTACGGGGCTTCGTAATTGCGCTATGCGCAATTTTTAAGACGTACAAATTTCATAAGAATTTTACTTTACCGACGTTTACGGGAAGAGTAGGGCTACGGACGAACTAGGGGCTCAGTCGCAGCAAACGCTCCGACTGTTCTGACGGCTCGTTTTATTAAATTAACTGGTGTAAGTAGCAAGGAATCGAGAATTCTACCTTGTGAAAAGTGTTTTCATACTTCAGACTTCAGCGTGCATTATCTCGCTTCCATCCAGAGCTTTTACGGGAAATTTGAATTTAATAAAAACGATGAACTATTTCAAAAAAGGTGACGGGTATTATCACCCGGGGAATTATCCCCCAGACTGTAAAAACTGAAATTAAATTGGAATTATCACCCGGGGAATTAACGCCCAGGCATTATCACCCAGATTAATAGGAATTATCACCCGGGGAATTAACGCCCAGGCATTATCACCCAGATCAATAGGAATTATCACCCGGGGAATTAACACCCAGGAATTATCACCCAGATCAATAGGAATTATCACCCGGGGAATTACCGCCCAGGCATTATCACCCAGCTATCTGAGAAGTCATGCTTAATTAGTCTACTTAATTGTGTATCGTCTGAGAGACATGCACAATTAGGTAATAGTGCATCGCCTAAGATGTATGCACAATTAGTGTAGTTATTTGTGCATCGTCCTAGAGACATGCACAATTAGTCTAGTTAATTGTACATCATCTTAGAGACATGCACAATTAGTCTAGCTGATTGTGCATCGTCTTAAAGACATGCACAATTAGTCTAGCTGATTGTGCATCGTCTTAGAGACATGCACAATTAGTCTAGTTAATTGTACATCATCTTAGAGACATGCACAATTAGTCTAGTTGATTGTGCATCGTCTTAGAGACATGCACAATTAGTCTAGCTGATTGTGCATCGTCTCAGAGACATGCACAATTAGTCTAGTTAATTGTGCATCGTCTAAGATGCATGCACAATTAGTCTAGTTAATTGTGCATCGTCTAAGATGCATGCACAATTAGTCTAGTTAATTGTGCATCGTCTAAGATGCATGCACAATTAGTCTAGTTAATTGTGCATCGTCTAAGATGCATGCACAATTAGTCTAGTTAATTGTGCACTGTCTTAGAGACATGCACAATTAGTTTAGTTAATTGTACATCATCTTAGAGACATGCATAATTAGTCTAGTTGATTGTGCATCGTCTTAGAGACATGCACAATTAGTCTAGTTAATTGTGCATCGTCCTTAAGACATGCACAATTAGTCTAGTTGGTTGTGCATCGTCTTAGAGACATTCACAATTAGTCTAGTTAATTGTGCGTCGTCTTAGAGACATTCACAATTAGTCTAGTTGATTGTGCATCGTCTTAGAGACATTCACAATTAGTCTAGTTAATTGTGCATCGTCTAAGATGCATGCACAATTAGTCTAGTTAATTGTGCACTGTCTTAGAGACATGCACAATTAGTTTAGTTAATTGTACATCATCTTAGATACATGCACAGTTAGTCTAGTTAATTGTGCATCGTCTTAGAGATATTCACAATTAGTCTAGTTGATTGTGCATCGTCTTAGAGACATTCACAATTAGTCTAGTTAATTGTGCATCGTCTTAGCGACATTCACAATTAGTCTAGTTAATTGTGCATAGTCTTAGAGACATGCACAATTAGTCTAGTTAATTGTGCATCGTCTAAGATGCATGCACAATTAGTCTAGTTAATTGTGCACTGTCTTAGAGACAAGCACAATTAGTTTAGTTAATTGTACATCATCTTAGAGACATGCATAATTAGTCTAGTTGATTGTGCATCGTCTTAAAGACATGCACAATTAGTCTAGCTGATTGTGCATCGTCTTAGAGACATGCACAATTAGTCTAGTTAATTGTACATCATCTTAGAGACATGCACAATTAGTCTAGTTGATTGTGCATCGTCTTAGAGACATGCACAATTAGTCTAGTTAATTGTGCATCGTCCTGAAGACATGCACAATTAGTCTAGTTGGTTGTGCATCGTCTTAGAGACATGCACAATTAGTCTAGCTGATTGTGCATCGTCTCAGAGACATGCACAATTAGTCTAGTTAATTGTGCATAGTCTTAGAGACATGCACAATTAGTCTAGTTAATTGTGCATCGTCTAAGATGCATGCACAATTAGTCTAGTTAATTGTGCATCGTCTAAGATGCATGCACAATTAGTCTAGTTAATTGTGCACTGTCTTAGAGACATGCACAATTAGTTTAGTTAATTGTACATCATCTTAGAGACATGCATAATTAGTCTAGTTGATTGTGCATCGTCTTAGAGACATGCACAATTAGTCTAGTTAATTGTGCATCGTCCTTAAGACATGCACAATTAGTCTAGTTGGTTGTGCATCGTCTTAGAGACATTCACAATTAGTCTAGTTAATTGTGCGTCGTCTTAGAGACATTCACAATTAGTCTAGTTGATTGTGCATCGTCTTAGAGACATTCACAATTAGTCTAGTTAATTGTGCATCGTCTAAGATGCATGCACAATTAGTCTAGTTAATTGTGCACTGTCTTAGAGACATGCACAATTAGTTTAGTTAATTGTACATCATCTTAGATACATGCACAGTTAGTCTAGTTAATTGTGCATCGTCTTAGAGATATTCACAATTAGTCTAGTTGATTGTGCATCGTCTTAGAGACATTCACAATTAGTCTAGTTAATTGTGCATCGTCTTAGCGACATTCACAATTAGTCTAGTTAATTGTGCATAGTCTTAGAGACATGCACAATTAGTCTAGTTAATTGTGCATCGTCTAAGATGCATGCACAATTAGTCTAGTTAATTGTGCACTGTCTTAGAGACAAGCACAATTAGTTTAGTTAATTGTACATCATCTTAGAGACATGCATAATTAGTCTAGTTGATTGTGCATCGTCTTAAAGACATGCACAATTAGTCTAGCTGATTGTGCATCGTCTTAGAGACATGCACAATTAGTCTAGTTAATTGTACATCATCTTAGAGACATGCACAATTAGTCTAGTTGATTGTGCATCGTCTTAGAGACATGCACAATTAGTCTAGTTAATTGTGCATCGTCCTGAAGACATGCACAATTAGTCTAGTTGGTTGTGCATCGTCTTAGAGACATGCACAATTAGTCTAGCTGATTGTGCATCGTCTCAGAGACATGCACAATTAGTCTAGTTAATTGTGCATAGTCTTAGAGACATGCACAATTAGTCTAGTTAATTGTGCATCGTCTAAGATGCATGCACAATTAGTCTAGTTAATTGTGCATCGTCTAAGATGCATGCACAATTAGTCTAGTTAATTGTGCACTGTCTTAGAGACATGCACAATTAGTTTAGTTAATTGTACATCATCTTAGAGACATGCATAATTAGTCTAGTTGATTGTGCATCGTCTTAGAGACATGCACAATTAGTCTAGTTAATTGTGCATCGTCCTTAAGACATGCACAATTAGTCTAGTTGGTTGTGCATCGTCTTAGAGACATTCACAATTAGTCTAGTTAATTGTGCGTCGTCTTAGAGACATTCACAATTAGTCTAGTTGATTGTGCATCGTCTTAGAGACATTCACAATTAGTCTAGTTAATTGTGCATCGTCTAAGATGCATGCACAATTAGTCTAGTTAATTGTGCACTGTCTTAGAGACATGCACAATTAGTTTAGTTAATTGTACATCATCTTAGATACATGCACAGTTAGTCTAGTTAATTATGCATCGTCCTTAAGACATGCACAATTAGTCTAGCTGATTGTGCATCGTCTTAGAGACATGCACAATTAGTCTAGTTAATTGTACATCATCTTAGAGACATGCACAATTAGTCTAGTTGATTGTGCATCGTCTTAGAGACATGCACAATTAGTCTAGTTAATTGTGCATCGTCCTTAAGACATGCACAATTAGTCTAGTTGGTTGTGCATCGTCTTAGAGACATTCACAATTAGTCTAGTTAATTGTGCATCGTCTTAGAGACATGCACAATTAGTCTAGTTAATTGTGCATCGTCTAAGATGCATGCACAATTAGTCTAGTTAATTGTGCACTGTCTTAGAGACATGCACAATTAGTTTAGTTAATTGTACATCATCTTAGAGACATGCACACTTAGTCTAGTTAATTGTGCATCGTCTTAGAGATATTCACAATCAGTCTAGTTAATTATGCATCGTCCTTAAGACATGCACAATTAGTCTAGCTGATTGTGCATCGTCTTAGAGACATGCACAATTAGTCTAGTTAATTGTACATCATCTTAGAGACATGCACAATTAGTCTAGTTGATTGTGCATCGTCTTAGAGATATGCACAATTAGTCTAGTTAATTGTGCATCGTCCTTAAGACATGCACAATTAGTCTAGTTGGTTGTGCATCGTCTTAGAGACATTCACAATTAGTCTAGTTAATTGTGCACCGTCTTAGAGACATTCACAATTAGTCTAGTTAATTGTGCATCGTCTTAGAGACATGCACAATTAGTCTAGTTAATTGTGCATCGTCTAAGATTCATGCACAATTAGTCTAGTTAATTGTGCACTGTCTTAGAGACATGCACAATTAGTCTAGTTAATTGTGCGTCGTCTTAGAGACATTCGCAATTAGTCTAGTTGATTGTGCATCGTCTTAGAGACATGCACAATTAGTCTAGTTCATTGTGCATCGTCTAAGATGCATGCACAATTAGTCTAGTTAATTGTGCACTGTCTTAGAGACATGCACAATTAGTTTAGTTAATTGTACATCATCTTAGAGACATGCACAGTTAGTCTAGTTAATTGTGCATCGTCTTAGAGATATTCACAATCAGTCTAGTTAATTATGCATCGTCCTTAAGACATGCACAATTAGTCTAGCTGATTGTGCATCGTCTTAGAGACATGCACAATTAGTCTAGTTAATTGTACATCATCTTAGAGACATGCACAATTAGTCTAGTTGATTGTGCATCGTCTTAGAGACATGCACAATTAGTCTAGTTAATTGTGCATCGTCCTTAAGACATGCACAATTAGTCTAGTTGGTTGTGCATCGTCTTAGAGACATTCACAATTAGTCTAGTTAATTGTGCATCGTCTTAGAGACATGCACAATTAGTCTAGTTAATTGTGCATCGTCTAAGATGCATGCACAATTAGTCTAGTTAATTGTGCACTGTCTTAGAGACATGCACAATTAGTTTAGTTAATTGTACATCATCTTAGAGACATGCACAATTAGTCTAGTTGATTGTGCATCGTCTTAGAGACATGCACAATTAGTCTAGTTAATTGTGCATCGTCTAAGATGCATGCACAATTAGTCTAGTTAATTGTGCATCGTCTAAGATGCATGCAGAATTAGTCTAGTTAATTGTGCATCGTCTAAGATGCATGCACAATTAGTCTAGTTAATGCATTCGGGTTCGATTCCCGTGACAGACAAATTCCGCATGGAATTTTTCTAGCGATTATATCGCATTGGTAACGTCCTTAGTTCACTCAAGCTTCATAATTTGGGTAGTTGCGGTGTGTTTGGTGGCTGCAACGATGTACACACTGAATGAATCGTATGACGTAACCCAAATACGATGAATTTGTGTACATATGTCTAGCCAACATTAAGGCGAGATATTAATTTCGCACCTAACTTTCCTCAGAGAGTAATTACATACTTCGAGGCGTGGTTCGGAAGTCACGTAAAGCCGGTGGTCCAGACTGAACTTGTTATTGGCTGTAAAAGGCTGTTAGAACGGTCTCAAAACCAACAAATAAATAAATAAATAAATAAATAAATTAGTCTAGTTAATTATGCACCGTCTTAGAGACATGCACAATTAGTCTAGTTAATTGTGCATCGTCCCTAAGACATGCACAATTAGTCTAGTTGGTTGTGCATCGTCTTAGAGACATGCACAATTAGTCTAGTTAATTGTGCATCGTCTAAGATGCATGCACAATTAGTCTAGTTAATTGTGCACCGTCTTAGAGACATGCACAATCAACTAGACTAATTGTGCATGTCTCTAAGACGATGCAAAATCAACTAGACTAATTGTGAATGTCTCTGAGACGATGCACAACGAACCAGACTAATTGTGAATGTCTCTAAGATGATGTACAATTAACTAGACTAATTGTGCATGTCTCTAAGACGATGCACAATTAACTAAACTAATTGTGAATGTCTCTAAGACGATGCACAATTAACTAGACTGATTGTGAATGTCTCTAAGACGATGCATAATCTACTAGACTAATTGTGCATGCATCTTAGGCGATGTACAATTAATTAGACTAATTGTGCATGCATCTTAGACGATGTACAATTAATTAGACTAATTGTGCATGTCTCTAAGACGATACACAATTAACTAGACTAAGTGTCCATGTCTCTAGGACGATGCACACATAACTAGACTAAATGTGCATATCTCTAAGATGATGCACTATTACCTAATTGTGCCTGTCTCTCAGACGATACACAATTAACTAGACTAATTAAGCATGACTTCTCAGATAGCTGGGTGATAATGCCTGGGCGTTAATTCCCCGGGTGATAATTCCTATTGATCTGGGCGTTAATTCCCGGGTGATAATTCCCCGGGTGATAATTCCCAATTCAGTTGGTAATAATTTCTAAGCTACAAACTGCTGGGAAATCATTCTCACATAGCTGGGTGATAATGCCTGGGTGTTAATTCCCCGGGTGATAATTCAAAATGATCTGGGTGATAATGCCTGGGCGTTAATTCCCCGGGTGATAATTCCCTTTGATCTGGGTGATAATGCCTGGGTGTTAATTCCCCGGGTGATAATTCCAGTCTGGGGGATAATTCCCAGGGTGATAATACATGTCGCCTCAGTGCATTATCTCGCTTCCATCCAGAGCTTTTACGGGAAATTTGAATTTAATAAAAACGATGAGCTATTTCAAAAAAAGGATTAAAATTTTATGAAGGTTCAGTAAGATCCTATGATCATAAAATCTAATTTAATTTGTGATCATCGCTCAAATCTATCGATTTGGCTTTGTGTTTACATTGTGATAGGTCTTTTTATATTAATCTGTGTTAATGTGTGTTAGACTACTTTCAATAAAAAAAACGAAACAACAACAATAATTGATCAACAGACCTGTCACAATGTAAACACAAAGCCAAATCGGTAGATTTGAGTGATGATCACAAATTAAATTAGATTTTATGACCATAAGATCTAACTGAACCTTCATAAAACTTTAATCCTTTTTAGCCCCGTGCGAAGTACTGGGGGCTTATAAGATTAATATGCCGTTTGTAACATGTTGAATTGGAAGCAGACGGTAAGGGCAAAGGATTTGTCTATGTTCATAGATAACGAATCCGCAATAAAAAAAATGTCCGTCTGTCCGTCTGTCTGTGACTTAGAGTAATCATACCTAGAGAGGTATTTCGGACGATAAAATGTGGTCCTGACATCAGTTTGTGTAAGATTCACAGTTCGCACAATTTTACGTAGAGATTTTCACTAACACAAGTAGGCGTTGAAAATTTTGATAGTTGTCAGTTTTGTATTTTTCAAAACGTGTACCACTATTTTGAAATTCTTGTTTCAAATCGTTAGCAATAATTACCTATTATTATACATAAAATATGGTGCAAACCTGCTTCATTAGGGGATGCCAAATTAAAGGAGGAAAGGGAAATGCCTGCTCATTTTTCCGGTAATTTTTTCCGGGTAGCAAGTAAAAGACGAAATATTCAGAAAATTTGTGCGTGCAAGTAACACGAAAGTTACTTTATTTGCTGGCCAATAAAATGTCAAGATCGTTTTGTTTTATTTCATTAAAACCTTCCCAAGACTATAATCCCATCATATCAAATCTATTACTTCCACCTTTCGATGCAAGCAATTTTCAGACATTTCTTTTCGTTTTGTAATGTAAAATTGCACAACTAATTTGCTGCATACAACAACACGGGTCAATTTCGATTATTTTCGTTCTGTTTGTTGATATCGGTGGTAACTGTATGTAAAAGGTTCTCAAATTGTTTTAAAAAAATAATTAAAAATCCTTCTAGGCTGAAACAGATCTGATTAAAAAAAAGCGGATGCTTTGACCCTAATCCCGTGGAATTATGGCAAGCCATTAATTTGGGATTTCACCAGCGCCGACACAACATGCCAATCATACGTAGCGGCAACGAGTGATCGAGCGGGAGCAGCAGCTACTACTACGATTTCGATTGAAACGATGGGCTCATGGGGCGCGGAGGGAATAAAATTAATCAACGAAATCGGCAAGAAACTGAATTATTATTAGCGTATGGATTTACACAAAGTTTATAAAATTTCATCATAAATTTTATATGTCGACATCCAATCGTTCCTTCCAGTCAATGGTATCTTGTGAAATCTAATCGGTCTCTATTGTAGGCACGTTGTGGGCAATCGAACGTAATATGTCGAATTGTTTGTGGGCCACTATTACAATCGCATGTCGGTGAATCAGTCAGACCCCATTTGTAAAATGAATCCTTACATTTTCCGTGATTTGTCCGAATTCTATTGATTTTACACCATAGTTTTCTTGAGAGATCGAATCCAGACGGGTTTTCATGTTTGTTGTCATTTTTTAGTGGTTTCCATTCCGGGGGTGCCTTTTCATTCCATTCCTCCTGCCAACGTTCGTTGATATTAAATTCATTTGAGTTCATTGACAGAGAATTTAGTAGTGGTGGGTGTCTTGATTTGAGCCTAAGTGGTGATGATATGATGTCGGCACGGATAGGCAGTTCGGTGTTTTTCATGATTTTGTTACGTTCTCTCATTAAGATATGTTCACGTCGTAGATTTGCAGGGGCTATATTGGACAGTGTTGGTAGCCAATATGACGGTGTCGATTGTATTGTCCCAGTTATCAATCGCATTGATTCATTTAACTGAACATCGATTTTGGTTGTATGTGCACTGTGGAGCCAGACAGAAGCGCAGTATTTGGCAGTTGGATAGACCAATCCTAAGACAGTTATCCTTAGAACATGTGCTGATGCTCCCCATGACGTGGCAGTTAATTTTCTTACAATATTATTTCTAGATCGTAATTTTGATGATATTTTGGTGAGATGTTCTTTGAACGTTAATGATCTGTCTAAATTGACCCCGAGTAATTTTGGACAAAAATTATGTTTTAACATCTTTCCGTTGAACTCAAAGTTAAGTTTTGCGTTGGCCAGTTTATTGTTCAAATGGAAGCAACATACTTCTGTCTTGTCGAGGTTTGGAGTTAGGCGCCATTTTTCAAATAATCGCTTATTATGATGAGATCTGCCTTTAAAAGTTCCTGAGTAATTTCCATCAAATTGTCCTGTACCTGAATGACACCACAGGAGAACGTCGATCGAAAAGTTTCCTGATTGTATCGCGAATCAACGTGGGAACGCTGCATCGATTCTCGGCACGATCCCTCAAGATACCAACAGATTGGACGAGATTTTCTATATCGTTCAATGATTTGTAATTTTGTACTTATTTTTTGTGACGAATAAATACTATAGAGCGTTTCTGAGATTTTTATTTATTCAAAGAGAAAAAAAGACTGCTCGCATACGGCGCAGTCAGTAAAAAAACGATCTTTTCAATCAACAAATATTACAATAAATAAAAATCATCCGCTCTGTTACTTCCTAAAGTTCCAAGAATACATGCCGCATTGCCTCTTTGTATAGCAATAGAAATTTTCTGCAACAGATAATCTTTGGAACGTGGCTCCCCTGATGCTCTCTTCATCAACGATCCCAACTTGTCAATAAATTTCTTTGTTACTGGACCCATGCAACCTAATGATTCAAAGGCAAGGGGGGTAAATAAATAGTTTTCTTTAAGACGTATATAATGATTATGCTTAAATCTCTCCGCTTTATCTGCAAGGGGTCATTCATAAATGACGTCCGGTGCTGAGGGGGGGAGGGGGTCTTCAAAAACCGGACGCTTTTGGACGGGGGGGAGAGGGGGGTGTCGAAAGCAGTTGGACGTCCGATGAAAAATCAGCGTTTCATTATTAAACTTTCTTTGTCAGTGTAAAAACATGTAACGTGTAGCCACCTGGTAATTTCTATAACAGTGTTACCATTGCCTAATGAAAAGCATGAACTTCGTGACAGCTGCCAAGTGAAATTTTCTTGGTAAAAATGTCCACGATATTAATGATGGTGAATACTTATCCATGTATCGTGAACGTTTGCATTTTTAGTGAAAGCTGCTTTTCTCTGTTGCTTATTCGAATGTACTGGAGTGAATACTTTTTAACCAAAGGATTTGTTCAATTTTGACTACCCCCTTCAGCACCGGACGTCATTTATGAATAACCCTAAATCAGAAAATGAATGATAACCCATCCAAGCCGCTTTAGCTTTAGCTCAAACGCAGTTTTTTAAATAATGAAGAGGAGGGGGGGTTATCAGAAATGGACGTCATATTTAAGGGGGGTTACTGAAATCAGACGCAATTGGACGAGGGGGTAGGGGGGGTGTCAAAATGGCCAAAAGTGATGGACGTCATTTATGAATGACCCCCAATAGACCCTGCTTTCTTAGAGGATTTACTGATGTATGAAGGAGCCAAAGTATCACGAATTGTTACATCCCATAAAAGTGATTTTCCATGACTCCATGGAACTACTGTCATACCATTAGGTCTTTTACCGTCGTCTCTAGAAATACCAGGTGGTTGCAAAATATTGGGAAATCCTGCAGAGGAAAATGCATAACCAAAAACATTATTGACAGAATCGTGTTTAGCAATAATCCCTATCTTTAATTTGCACGATAAACCATGCAAACCGTCCTTCTTAACCACATTACCACAATTACACTTGTACTCTTCACACAACTGGGATCCTAAACGAAGACCAACAGCAATTCTCGCTGCATTGTTATCTAATAGTAAACCTAGTTGACTCGATGGGACAACCTGTAGCCACTTTGAAGATTCTTTGGTAGATGACGCAAGTAGTTTAGGACGAGTAACAGGTTCACTAGAATCTAACATCTCGCTAAAACTGCTCCTAATCACCGGTAGGTCCCAGTTTCGTTGCACCTTTCTCATTTCATCATTATCTGGAATAAAATCGTTAGGAATGGTATCTACTATGCTCGAAATGGCATCATCAATTATTCGCAAATTAAATCTACTCAAAATTTCATTCGACAAATCAGATGATGAAGACACAGATGACAGATAGGCAGGCACTGCCAAGTCTTCAACCTTCCGAATCCGCAAACCACCAAAAAACTAAAGGAAGAGAAGCTTGATCCCAAGCAAAATCTGACAGCCTAACATTCATAATCGCCTTAAGCGTAGAACGGAAAATCTCGTCAACACTTTTCAAACGATCGCGCAGCGAAAAAGTCCTACAAGTACGCAACAAATAATTAAACCTACAGCTCCCCAAAGACTTCCTAAAAATGCACAAAGCCGGATGAACATCCATTAATTTCAAACGGTCGCACATTATTCTCAACGATTCAACCTTGGAAGAAAAAACCCTCTCTAAACCTGACTCAAAAATCGGGGACCCTAATATCTCAAGAAAAGACTCATCAACTCTACTGATACCTGGCAACAATGCTGATATATCAGCATACAATCGCTAAACCGAACTGGTGTGCATACGTTATTTTGCACCAGCTGGTCACATACAATTCCAAATGGGACCAGCTGGTGCAAAATAACGTATGCACACCAGTTCCGTTTAGCGACTGTACATCCTAGCTTCGTCTTCACTCGAAGCATTAACAAAAAAAAACCTCACATTTCTTTGTATTTAGCGGTAAACCAGACAAAACACAAAAATCTAAAACTCTCCTAATATCGGCAAGTATCACTGATAATTTATCAGCAATCGTTCCGTCATCTAAATACCAACCATTAAGCCTAGAAGAAAGAGAGTGCGTCATTCTCATAATACCAATACAAAAACCAGGGGGACCCATTGGATCACCCTGTTGGTATCCTCTTCTTGACAGCAAAACCTCATCAAGATAATAGAGATTCGAGAAATGACTATAAGCCTGCTGCAACAAAGGAAGCAATTCTGGGCACACATCCCTAACTTCACCTAACATAAACTTCCTAAACAACATATTAAAAGCATTCCCAAAATCAAACTCAACCAACGCCATAGGTTCTTCATGTTCAGCTGTACTGCATGAACCAGAGCCTCAGCACCCCCTTTTACACCAAACCCAAATTTAAAAGGCTTTTCAACTAAACTATCTCTAATATCAAAGCACCTAGCAGGGTAATAGAGATTTTTTGGTGTCAAATAGAGTAGTTTTTAGTACGAGTTGCCATTTACATTATATTAGACAGGAGTCGCCGTGAGATGCCGCATTGGAGGCAAATTTGAAAACGAAAAAGTTGTTACTGCGAAGGGTTTTCATTTAACTTTTATTAAAGAATTTACATTCAGTTACGTAATTTAGTTATTTGTATGCAGACTGCTAACGTGATGTTAGATTATTTGTTAAAATAATGTACATTTCAGTGATCATATTTTCATTGAAAGAACGTTCGTGCCTATTTTTCGAATATATCTTGGCTCTTACCGCATTTTTAAGAGTGTAAAAATCTTATAAAATAAAAATGACATTTGACACTGCCAAAATTACCTACTTTATTTTTTTCTATTACCCTGCTTGGTGCTTTGCTAATATTAAAACACGCAACTTTACCTGTCAAACGCCTCTAAACGATTCCAACAGCTATAGGCCTCACATCGTCCTCGCCTTTCATAAGCGCGGTTAACGAAGCCCCGAAAAACACCTTCGCTATATCGCTCTGAACCTTACCATACTTAACAACATCAATCAAAGAAGCTATCGCCCCCAACAAACGGTTCGAAGAATCACCACAAGTAAAAGAAGTTAAATCTTTTAAATGTCGTGGTCGTAAACCACCTATCCCCCCTGAAGAACTCAACGGAAAGCTTCTAATAGCCTTCACGGCATCCTCAATAGAAGTCGGAGTTAAAGAACTCCTCAAATCCGCTTCACCTACTTCCTCAAAAACCTATCCATCACCATCAGGGTGCTTATCCCTCAGTTTGGAAACTGTTTCCAATGTCTGAGGCGCAACTGAATCAGCCGAACACAAAACCCTAACCGCGCCCCTAATATCACCCTCACAAACCTTCCTAGTTGCAACCTTTATAGCGACACTATCATCACTAGAAGATTTACCTACAGTGAACGGAACACTTTAAATATAATTTGATAATGATTCAGCAAATCTATAATAAAAACATTTGTCAAAAACCTTGACTTTATCTTTATGAACTAATTTTTCTTTACCAACATAATCTACAACAACAACGTTCGGGTGATGAAGTTGAAACAAACTAAATCGAAGGAGGAAATAAACTGGAGGAAATAAAGTCAGCTTTTCCTTTCGCTCAAACATTTACCGCATTTACATTATCACACAAAAAATTTTAAAAGCAATAATCGCAAAATTAAGAAAAATTTTCGCGATAATACATGTATGTTGAAACTAAACCATGGTAGCATAGCCCGTAAACACGGCAAACACCTTCATTCTTTAGAGAGAGGACGGTTCGGTAATATTAGGAACCGATTATCTGAGCGCCTCAGACTCGGATGCATGGGACAATGGGTGGAGCGATGCAGAGGAAACTGATCAGGACGTGGAAGAGGAAGAAGAAGAAAAAGAGGTACTACAAGTGGACTTACAAATCAAGGCGGAAAATTTAATTGAAAACGAGGACGAGGCAAAAAAATATTTGGTTTTTCAACACCCTCCATTTAATGTTCGAAATGATTGAATTCTAATAAAAATAATTGGATTTTATTCCTTTATATTTGTATTGCTGGATTCATATCGTTTATCTCGTATCTGACTGACTGTCGGGTCATTGATGTGGGATTCTTGTGACTTCGGGTCAAAAGCAATAATGTCGCTGAATCGAGAGTTACCTTCAGTGTTCACTCCATACACCCCCTCAAAGCATTCGAATCCTTTTTCACGGAAAAGGTAGGCAATGCAATGCTTCACACTATGATGACGAGCGGTGATCAGGGAGTTGTTGAATGAGCACAGGGCCTATTATTTGGGAATTAATTCCCAAAATTCCCAAATATTCCCAAATATTGAACTGAATTGAAGAACTCGTCTGTAGAGACGCAGACGTCTTTTCACTCAGGAACTACCCTTTAAATATTTGATAAATATTTGATTAAATACTATCCTTATAAACTTTTTAATACACAAAATGACCTGTTTCTTTAGTCAATAAAATATCAAAATTGAATAATACTCGAAAAACCTGCTTGAGACGTCGGTAAATAATTTAACTGAATTGAACAACTTGCCGAGTCGACCCCGGTTTAGACTAACCCGAACCGTTCAATGGAGTTACTACTGTCATAGAAACGACAGAGGCTTGACAAACATTCCATGTTCACGCATCCTTAACACTAGATTGAATTTCATTTTGTATCGCATTCCAAACGCGCAGATTCTTGTGTTTGCTCATGCAACCAGACCAACTTCTTGAACGTTCATACTAGAATGAAATGACAAAGTGATTTGCTAAAATAATCGAAACACAGCCTTTGGAAGTAATTGCGAAAAGTAGTTGCAAAGTTTTTATATTTTTGCAACTACTTTAGTAGCAAAGCAAAGAAGCCATGGTTTTTTGCAACTACTTCAGCCCTTACGTTGAAGAAGTGGTAAAAGTTGTTGCAAAACTTTCATATTAAACCAAAGTTTGGCAGCTACTTTTGGCAACTACTTCCAAAGGCTGGCTTTTCGAGCTTCGATCTGTAACGCTCGTGATGCATGCACATTACACATTTGTTGGTGCCGAATGGACGTTCTAGTAATATAGTTGTCCCGTGTGCTTAACTCCAGTCTCTAGTCTCATACCATGAGTGTTCCTGACAAAATCGAACGTAAGAGACCTGTTAAAATGTTCCGTGTGAGGATTAGAAAAGGGCTTATAGGCTGGTTGTTTGGTTCGTTTTTATTAACCTGTTACATACGGCAAGCATATGACCGGTATTATTATCGGGTCTATTACTTCCATCGTTCAAAGTTTTTTTATTCTGCTAATTTCAAACCTTGTACTTCAATTTTTTTAACGTGTGTTTTACCATATAAACCCAGAGCTTGTCATTATTTTTTGTCGTCGCTATCGATAACAGATGATATTATCGTCACGATTTTGCATAATTTTCCAGTTGGCATTGTGATGAGAGTCAATCGGATTTTCATTTGATAATAAATTCATATCATTGAGAAAACGCTGATAGAATTGACCATGGCCTGCGTTTCCATTACCGTTCCATTTAAATGTGAAGTTTCGTGGATCTTCTATCATTGAATATTGCATTGGTGACGCGTTGTCAATCTGAAAATCCATCAAAATCCAGACGTTAGACAAAGAAATCTTTCAATCACGAAACGGCATTGATTTCATATGTATTACGAAAGAATTTTCAAAATCAAAACATACCGTACTGTGGTAGCATCGCCAGTGATCTGGATAGTCATTTTTCGAATGACCTTGTTCGCCGTGAAACTCATCAGTTTTCCTTTTCCCCTTCATGTTCCTAAAATGCAAGCAGCACTTCCTCCTTTCTGTTGAAATGTGGTTGACAGGATCATTTCTTGCACCTGACAGACATCAACTTGGCGACGAAACAAAATGTTTAATTTTGCTCGTGCCACTGAGGTTCTTAACCCAATAAAAATGTCTTGTCACTTCCTTTCGTGGTGGAATTGGTTGAATTTCAGTTTAACAATGTGCTGTTGAAAACGCTTCCAATGTTATCGCTGAGCGCTAAGTATTCAAAGCATTTTCTTCTTAGCATGGGGCATCATATCAGGACTTGATAAAAATTATCAACAAAGCAGTGAAATCAGACCTAAGAAAATATGATGACCAACTGGATCAAAACACTGCAACATGAAGGTCCTATAAAAGGTCACACGTATCGGAAGATGTGCCTGACGTAACTACTGACGAAGTACAGACTGCAGTAGCCGAAATGAAAAACAAAAATTCTCCCGGAGAAGATGGTGTTCCAGCGGAGGCCAGTAAACTAGGTGGTGACTTATTATTGGGTGCAATAACAACTTTGTTTAAGCAATGTCTCCAATAGGAAGATGTACCAGAAGCATGGGAAAATGCAGAGATCACATTGCTTCAAAAAAAAGGAGACAGAACAAGGTTGGAAAACTATCGCCCATAAGTTTCTTATCAGCAATGTAAAGTTGTTCATGAAAATCGTTACGAGGAGGAACACCAAGCTGCATTTGAATCGGGGCTTAGCACATACGACCACTCACTTAGAACGCTGATGAGAACACTGATTGAGAAGTGCAATGAAGACAAGATTGCTGTGGTCTTGATATTCATAGACTTTGAAAAAGCTTTTGATTCAGTGGAAACATGGTCGATATTGGACTCATTAGACGAGTGCAGAGTAGACTCAAGATACTCCAACACAATTCGATACGTCTATAAAAACGCTACGTCGTGTATAAAACTTCATAAAAGCACTGAAAAATTCAGAATTGGCAGAGGTGTACGACAGGGTGACACCATATCACCTAAGTTTAGAAATTCCAAACCGTGCCCATTTTGTAAAGCCGCGGTTTCGGTTTTTTATGTCTAAAAACCGGTTTACCGGGTTTTTTCTAAACAACCAAAATTCAGAGCGAATTCTTTAAAAAGTTTTATAAGCTTCACTTCTTTTTAGCGATTCGAACTCAGCTCAGAGGTGATTTAACCTGTCCTTTGAGTTGATCATCTCGTCAGTAGAAGTCAAATTCTATCGTGGCGTCTTCATTAACGTAATAGAGAACTGTTATGATTTTTTTGAAAGTGGACCAGGCTCCGTCGGAGGGTTTTTCTAGCGACGCTTTGTTTACATGCCCAGATAGCCCTTGGCCCAAATAGTCGAAAACCGCAGTCGTTTAATTTTAATATTCTTTTATTGGCTGGTAAACTTCAACCAAAAGTCGAAAAAGTGTTTTTTTGTCCGTGATTTACTGCCGCTACAGGCTATCGACGTACATGTGTGTGGGCTCAGTGGATAGGTATTGTCCAGGAAATAGGGGGGCAAGCACAGATATATTACGTGTCCTGTACCACTGTTCCAAAATAACAAAAATGTTGTGTCGTTATATCTCGTACCTGGCGAACAACACAATATTTTTAGCCCCGTACGAAGTACGAAGGGGCTTATAGGATTACGGTGCCGTGTGTAATTGATGGAATTCGAAGCAGGCGGTAAGGGCAAAGTGTTTGCCTATGTTCATAGATGACGAATCCGCAATAAAAATTTTGTCTTTCTGTCCGTCTGTCTGTCCATCTGTCCGTCTGTCCTATTTCAAATTTTTTTTTTCCCAGAAAGGTAGTTGAAATTGTGATGCTAAGTTCGAAGATGGACGATTTTGGGTCAACCCCTCCCGAGCTGGGCCCCCATAAGCGATTTAGGGTTTTTCGAAGATATCTCCGGAAATTTAAACGCTAAAGTTGTTAATGATGCGTAAAATGAAAAGTATTAAGAATGCCGATCGATAAAAAAAATCATGGAAATGGGATGACCGACTCGTGAGTTAGACCCCTTGATGTGAATTAGGTCCAGGGCGGCAAGCCGTTTTTGATTGTAGGTTGGCCAAATTTGAACGGATTTCGATGGATTTTATTAGATAGGCATTGACCGTACCAATCAGGAAAAAATCCTAGGTCCCTTGGAGTGAGCTCATATCCGGCAACTCGGCCGTACAGTGAAGGTGGTGTTTTTTATTAATATCTCGAGTAAACTTTGACCGAATTTCATGATTTTTTTTTGTTTGAAAGGTATTAACGAATGTAAAGCAGCCGTACTACTTTCCACCTCCTAACAAAATAGCCGTCAGCCGCCATTTTGGATTTTTGTAAAATAAATATAAATCGGTGAAAATGATACTTACAAAGTCACTGATCAGTGGGAAGTGAGTGGTTACGTGTGTGGGCTGTTTCAAGGATCCCAAATATGGATATCTATATATAAATATATATAGCTATATTGAGCTATATAACGGTATAGATAGTTATTTTGAGCTATATACTAGCATATTTATCAGTAAATTGTTTATTTATAGGTAAATATAGGTTAATATAGGACTGAGGAAATTTTAGGTCAATTTTAAATTTGTGTTACGTTTGGAAGGAACATCGTACGAGGCTTCGTAATTGCGCTATGCGCAATTTTTAAGACGTATAAATTTCATAAGAGTTTTAATTTACCGACGTTTACGGGCGTAGTAGACTTACGGTAAGAGTAGGGCGATGGACGAACTAGGGTCACGCGCGCTATAGATGTACGGGTTCGTACGGGGCTCAGTCGCAGCAAACGCTCCGACTGTTCTGACGGCTTGTTTTTATTATTCGATAGTTGAACGTGTTGCGTTTATGCATTTAGATATTCTTAGAAAAAATACAAGCAATTTTGAATTGCCGATGTCGCCAATTATGCTGCGTTTTCCATTGTACCCACAAGTAAAACAGAATAGTTAATATAACAAAAAGGTTCGTGGAGAAAATTGTATAGAGACTGTTCCAAGATTTTGTCTAGTAGCTTCCATTGAAATTGCATATGAAAAATTCAAGATTCAAGATTTTTGTGATTTTGTGTTTACATCTTAAGAGTGATATCGCCAAATCTTCAGTTGATTGGGAAACAAGCGGTCTTCGATTTTAATGAGTGATAGCTCGTTGGATTCGTCTTTCAATTCTAGGAAACACGTGTCTTTCACTTTTTCTTAAAAAAATTTGTTTTCTGTGAAAAGCGCTCAAAAGTGAAGACATGCCAGAGGGTACCGAAAACAGTTTTTCGGCAATAACTCAAGAAAAAATTATTTTAAATTGTTGTAATGTTGTACGATTGTCGGCCTTGAAAAGACCTACAGGTAGAGTATACGCACCGCTTGGTGCTAGTTGATCCACTAGAGTTATGACTAGAAATATAGTGAATGTTCGGAGAGTCCGCCTTCTCTGCAGCTTCGATGTACCACGGAACTGAGTATGGGGTGTTGTAGCTGGCCTCACCCACTATCGTTGCACATATAAATGAACCCAGTACTTTTGGGCTGCAAGCCTACAGAAATCTTGAAAAAAAAGTTGGTGCCAAAATGTAGATTTTTTCCTTCTTTCTGAGGGCCCAACTGCCAGAAGAGCATCTGGAACGGTACTACGGCAATCATTTTTTATTGTCTACTATTCTTTCACCTTATCAATGGAAAAACGCTTCACTATGTCGCGAATATATCAGATCCACTATTAGTAATATCAAGAGAAAAATCATTAAAGTTTTCTCCGAGGATTTTAGTCAAATAAAGTGTTAGCGTATAGCAAATGACCTCAGGACTACGGAACAGTAATTAGTTTTTCAATTGGACCAATATTTGCTACGTGACAGGAGTTTGGAAAACCGTTTGCTCCCACTTGATCGTATCGTTTTTCCAAACTCCTGTCGCGTAGCAAATATTGGTCCAATTGAAAAACTAATTACTGTTCCGGACTCCTGAGGTCATTTGCTAACACTTTATTTGAATAAAATCCTCCGAGAAAAATTTAATAATTTTTCACAAGAATTACTAACACTGGATATGTTGTAACGACCTATATTCGAGTCAAAGTAAAGCGTATACCTGGAAGGGCTATCGACTCAACGAAATATTGTCACACGTACGTCTAGATGCAAATGCTTCACCTGACTGATCTAAGTTATTTTTCTCCATTAGTTTTGCTAAAAGCCACATTAGCCAGAGTTCATTGCTTTAGGTTTTGGTCATCGATGTCGATAACAGAAATTAGGGACGTGAAATATTTCTTTTCAAACTACATTTGGCGGACAAGACACATCTCATTTTTTATATCTCCTTTGTATCCTTAAATATGAAAACATTAAGGAATCTGTCACAAGACTATGTAATAATACTGTATATAGCTTCCAGCTCCAGAAACGTCAAGTCAGTTTAATACCTATCCCAACAAAAATCTCTTCGAGAAAAGTGTGACGCAGTCTTTGAAGTACAATTTCTAAAATGAATGATATCGATAGAGTTGACGCTTTCAGCTTCGTTACCAGGCCCGTAGCTACGGGGGGGGGCTAGTGGGGGCTGATACCCCTCTGGAATTTCCAAAAAACCGTTTTTTTTATTTTTCCCATACAAAATTTTTTTTAACGTCGTTCAGCCCCCTCTGGGATGTCTGAGAAATGGTTTCTAGCTACGGGCCTGTTCGTTACGCAAAAATTAAATTTTACACTCAATTTTAGTTCAAACAAGCTGGCTTAGTTTTTCTCATCATCTGCCAAATAATTTTTATCAAAAAAAATTTGACTGGAAACAACCAAAATTTTACCAAAAAATCTGCGTCGCATGTGGCAGATAAATTTTCTTGCTGGTTCCTGAACATTTGCCACTTTGCGACGCAGATTTTTTTGGTAAAATTTTGGTTGTTTCCAGTCAAATTTTTTTTGGTAAAAATTATTTGGCAGATGATGAGAAAAACTAAGCCAGCTTGTTTGAACCACTTCGGACTTGAAGGTAAAAATCGCACGGTTGCGTATGGAGGCTATCGATGGCATAAAGGATGCTTTTGGCGATTTCTTGTTTTTGGCCGAAATTGATGGAATTTCCAGTGATGTTGCCACCAACCAGAAATCAGAACGATCATCTCGTGATGTTGTCCCGGTAAAAGAGCAACCGCGCTCTCTAGGAGGCGATGTCCCAGCCCAAGTTGTGACTGTTCCGGCTTCAGATTTTTCTGCTGCTGGTGGACCGACTGGTAGAAAACGTGGCCGTAACGAAGAGCCGAACGCCGTTCTCTTTTCGAAGGTTCCAAAACTTGAGTGTGAGTCGGGACCTAGTTCTGATAATCAGACAGGACCTGTGTCAGCGATGACCCGCCAAGTGCCGCTCGACCATATCCTAGTGGACGATTTGTTAAGAATTTTGCGGAACGCACAGCAGTCGCCCAGTGACGTTGGAGGAAACCATTCGTGAGTTCGTCCGTTGTCCTTCCTTTATTGTTTTTCGATTTTTTGAATAAAGGTTGTTGCTCGAATGAGCTTTGTTGTACGATGATTTTTGTTATGGTTTTCGTAGTAGTATTGCTCACTTTTTCTTTCCTTTTGTCGTAGCACTCGGGATTTTTCTTTTCTTTTTGGCATAGCGCTCAGGTTTTTTCATTCAACGTTTGCCAGTTTGCGAGTCTTCGTGTCCGTGTTTGTGGTCTTAGTGCTTCAGTTTTTGTTTCCCTAGCAGTATTAGTGCTTCAGTTTTTGTTTCCCTAGCAGCCTAGCAGTGAGATGATGGGTGAGTACGATTTTTGTTTTTCTGTTTTGCGTTGTTCTTTCTGTGTGATTCGGGTAGACGAACCCAGGTTTTTCAGAAAACGTCATTCCGTTGGACCTCTTGTGCTGTTTTCAACAGCAAATTTTTCTTCCATGTGCAATCCAGTTCACCTTGTTCAAGTTGTTTTGCATGCTGTATTGTGAACAGGTGTGATAGAAGCAACTGACGATGAATAGTTCTTCACTGTTCTATGACCGCTATCACACCTGGAGGTCGAAACAGCTCTCTTTTAGCAGTTATTCTGCATGAGCAGTGCATGTCGTGCCAGTGTGCTCTCGTTTCTCTTTATTTTTCTGTTTTCTTGTTTGCGGTGAATAAATGATTTTTATTTTCTTGTTTTTCTTGTATCAATAAAACGTTAGACTGCCAAAGCTGCCGAATGTTCTTTCTTTTTCTTTCAGCCACCGTTCGTACCCGACCCTCACCTTCACGTCTCAGGTTGATCCTTCTCACTGACGATGCTGTGTGTTATGTGATGTTGAAGGTTTGGTTCGTTGCGTTTTTCTTTGCAACGCTAAAATGGTCTCTGAGGAGTTTTCGTCCCGGTTGAATTTACTGAACTAAAATTGGGTGTAAAATTTAATTTTTGCGTAACGAAGCTGAAAGCGTCAACTCTAGCGATATAATTCATTTTAGAAATTGTACTTCAAAGACTGCGTCACACTTTTCTCGAAGAGATTTTTGTTGGGATTGACTTTTCCCAAACAATCAAAATCTTTCAACTTACTCTGTATGTTTCTATCTATCGATGTAACTTTCCTTGTGCATTTTTCTTCTCTGAGTGAGTTTTTTTTGTGACATCCGCCAGTGTATACCTATCTTTATGCTTCTTTTTCAAATGCGCCTCGAGTTGCGCAAATGTCAAGATCGACTTGTCCGCTTCCACGGCCTTCCTTGCTCTTCCTAACAGTAGTTTCCGTGTAAATACGGATCGCTGGATATCCGATAAGTTTTTGAAATGCGTGACCCATTCCTCTTCGTCCTTCCCATCGTCACCACTAAATTTTTCGAGGGTGTCCTCGACATCTTTGAATGCAATGGATGGTAGCATTTCTTCGTCTCCTGATTCAATATCTGTACGATTTGTGCTGTGATTGTCACTATTTTTTCTGTCTTCGGTGTCGTGATCTTCTCCATTATCTCCGTTGTTAGCACTCGTTTCGTGAACGTTGTTTTTACTATAGGGATTTCGATTCACGGTTTCACTGTTCTCACTATTTTGTCCAGCACTTTGTTCACTTTCGAAAACTTCACTATACTCGTCGTTATCAGTTTCTTCTATCTCTCGGTCATTAGTTTGTAATCGCGTAATTTCATGTTTCGAAATATTTCATCTATCTCTAAGTGCGCTTCAACCTCCTTCATTGAGAATAACCGAACAACTAAAACTCTGTTAACTGTTTTACATTAACCCGGCTATTTTTTTTAGGGTCTCACGGTTTTAGCCCCATGTGGAGTTGCACAAATCCCTATATTTGAACACATAATGTTCGTTCGATACACAATCCCTCTCCGGAAAGCAACGAGTTAAGAGAATCGTTTTTTTACTGACCGCGTCGGTTATGAACAATATTTTTCGCATTTAAAATGAAAACCTATTGGAACTATAAAAAATACCGGCGGCGACTGGGACCGCAACAATGCCGATATTATGGAAAATGTATATATTCGTCCGAAACCCAACGCAACATGAGGGTGTATTAGTGCGCACTAACTGTTTTCCGTCGCCATCAGTTCGTTTCTTCAAACAAATACATAAAAACGATCATCTGATCCTCTTTTCTTGATGTGATTTTTTGGGAATTTTCCACTCAAAGGTAATTAACCAGCCAGGTACAAAATGAGTCGATAATGAACTGAAGATCTCTTGAGGACATTTAAGTTTTGTCAGTGACTGTGAAAGGTTCTACGACGAATTAGTTGAAAAGATTTCAAATTCGCCGCTGCATCGTTGGAAAAGAAAACCAAAATCAAGTGTAAAAATGGAGACGCCTTGCAGTAAAAGAATAAAAATCGACGCAGTGGAACATGAAGTACCAAGTGAATGTACTATTCATCCGGAAATGGCATGGAATGATGAGATGACCGCATTCTACAATGACGCGCATGGTGTTGATGCCACAATGGATTTGGACGAAACTGCTGCGCAATGGTCTGGGGTTTCTCATTCATCACCGAAAGAGCGAACAAAGTGCACAATGTGTGGAAGCACTGAACATGCGACATCATCGTGTCCGAGCTCCTGTTGTTTAAAGGTTTGCATTTGTCCTGTTATTTGCGCACACAATTTGCGAATTACAAAATTTCGTTCTTTTTCTCATAGTGTGGCAAAGAAACAGCCACCTTCCAGGACGAATGTGCCGCGTGCTTAGAGTGGGCGTCAGCAATATGTAAAATATGCGGCGAACAAGGTCATTCGAAAAATGACTGTCCAGATCACTGGCGATGCTACCACAGCACGGTAAGTTTTGACTTTGAAAATTGCAGGCATTCCACTAACTCACTTTTTCCAACTATTTTCAACATCTGAAAAAGTGAGGCACTATTTGCACCATTTTCCAACTTTTTCAACTAATTTCCCTTTTATTCACATTTTTTTGCAAAATATTACTTAAAAGAAAATAAATATCGTCGACAATGTAGTTATTTACAAGTAGAACTTCAAAACCGCTCCTGCGACGCTGAAAACGTTTCTCCTTATCTAGTAAACTTGACAATATCGTGGAAAAAGATTAATACTTTTGCCAGGACCTTGCATTCTATGAGTGAACTTATTTTTCTATTGACCACTTCATATTTGTACCCCTTACGTGGATTTCATTTGGTCAGTAGGTCAGTGCATATTTCACATATCGGACTCTGCTCCTACGGTTTTTGTTTAAATACATATTGCCAACATTGATAACTAACTTAAATATGGTTTCTATAAATAATGCACGTTTTTTAACCACAAATTGAGTAATTTGGAACCATTTACCATATCAAGAGCAACATCACTAAAGCAGGGTGGCATGTGGTTTTTCTTCAGAAAATAGTGAAAAAGTGATCAAATTTGCCGAAAATTGTTGGCATTCTCACTGTCAATTGATTTATAAAAAGTGACCGAATAGTGAAAAAAACAACTCTAAATCGTTAATTTGAAGCACACACTTTCGCTTTCTACCAAAAAAAGTAAAGTACACTCTAGTACACGTTGTCGACGTTGCGAGAGGTTAAAAAATCTTGGAAAAGGAGCACGAAATTCGATTATAATTTATTGATTATTGTATTGAAACAAAACCCTTTTCTAAATGACAAAAGTATGATTGGAAGGTCTGAAAATAATAAGGAACGTAGTTTTGACGATTTGAAGGCCCTAAGAACTTATTGTTATCCGATTACTTGTTTTTGCCTCTGAACTGAAATGACTCAACCAAATGAAATATTATTTTTTAAACGGTTTTTAGAGCAAATATATCTTCTTCTAACTCTATCTACGATGAGTTATCAAAAGAACTCCATATGATATACTTAAAACTCAACGGCACATGTTTAAACAGACACTGTTATTAAATCGAGGATATCTGAATGTACCACAAGGGACAGTAAAGGAATGTGATCAAAAATTTAGAATTGTTTGTTCGATTGGAAACGAGTTGAACGATTGCTTAAAACAAGAATGACTAATCCTTAAAAGTTGTTTACCTTCGCTTGATTCAAATAGAACTTTAATTACCAATGAAACAAATGCTGGAAATGGCACTTCTTGTGTGGATTTTGGCGATCGAATAGTAGCCGAGATTGGTAAAAACACACAAGGATTTCCATTTCCACCATTTGTTCCATTGCCAAGTAAGGAATTTTACCAACGCACTTCAAGCAATTACTTCTAGTAATGACAGCTGCCAAATAGAGTACTACTTTGTATGAAAAAACGTGTTCGATTTTTTTACAGTGCCAAAATTTGTTCGATACTCTGTCCAGTTTCAGTACCCTATTTAGAGTACCACTCATGATTGACGTGCGTTGATTTTACTCAAAAACTTGAGGTAAAGTTTCGCCACATCGAATAAACTTAACTTTATCTCACGTTTTTGAGTAAATATTTCTTTCTTATTCCTTTTTTGAACATGATTCCTCAATAGATTAGGTTTTTTAATTGTGACACGTACATCGGTTTTCCACTTTTAGTTTACTTATCCGTAGAGTCATTTTTTTAGTCGAAGCCGAGGTCGAAGCTTGACGGGCAAATATTCTGAAAATTTACTAGCTGTATTCGGGGACTACAAGAAAATTGCTCATTAAAAATGTATTTCAATTCCTGATGCAGTAAAAGAAGCATTGGAAAAAGAAATTCAAATTATTTTAAGTTTTTGTAATGGCAAA
Source organism: Bradysia coprophila (assembly GCF_014529535.1). Taxonomy (NCBI): domain Eukaryota; kingdom Metazoa; phylum Arthropoda; class Insecta; order Diptera; family Sciaridae; genus Bradysia; species Bradysia coprophila. Next base: position 325,010 of record NW_023503692.1, on the reverse strand, counting down.
GTCCATAAAATAGGGCGAACTATCGAGAATTTTTGAGCATAGAAAAAAATAACTCTTTCCCAAAAGCTGAATTTCGCTGTTCCTCTATTTTAAATGTGTTTTTCCTTAAATACTAACTATTGAATTTATGTCAAAAATCGCATCAGCTGGGGGTTTTCCAGGAGATGATTTTCTACATTCCAGACTTTCGCCCTATTTTTGAACCTTGCCAATAGCTTCCAGTGCTTTTTTACGTCTTAACTTTTTTGTTTGTCAATTCTTTTATTGCTTGAATGTAAGGGGACCTCTAGATTGCGTGCAGAATAAAACCTTTGCAGAAACTCGTACTGGTCCCAGAATACAGCTACCTGCGGCTACTTTCTGTTCGACTAAAAAAATTCTATGCGAATTTTAGATTCACATGAGATAAGCGGACTAAACTACTGTGTACGAATAAAAAAGTGAAAAACCGAGGTACCCCGTAGGAAAATTGTTTGACGTTTCTTTGTAATAAATATAAGGTTGGCATAAGAACTGCTTCCGATTTTTTCGAAATAGTTGGAAATAGTGAGAAAAGTAAAAAAATCAAGAAAAATTATGTCACTATCGATTCTTTTAAAAACAGTTTCCGAAATTAGTGAGAAAAGTAAGTCACATGCCGCGGCCGCCCTGCTAAAGGGCATATCTCAGATATCTCGGAAACTACTGCACCGATTTTGATAAACTTTTTTCCCTGAAACGTAGTAAAAAGTTATGAATTTTAAGCCCGACATTGAGTCCATCGGCCACGTGATTCTTAAAATATTGTCAAAAAACTAAAAAAACAAACTTTTTTCGAAAAATTAAAAATTAATTAAAATATTCAACCGATTTTGATTTTTAAAAAATTCCTTGAAAGGTAGTCAAAAGCAGGGTTCCTTAACGTAATAACTTTATCGAAAAGTTCCAAGTTGTAACGTTATCGGTTGAACTTATTGTATTTTCGTTACAATTCTTAACGTTAAAAAATTCAACCATATCATGTAACGTTATAATGATATTTCTAAAAATCGTTCAGTATTCTGAAACCGTAGTTCTTAAATATCGTTACAGGTACAAATAACGTTATAGATGTTCGTTACGGGCGTAACGTTACGAGCTATAACTTTTAATTTTCGGTTCTGAAAAAAACGTTATAAATTGACCGTTACATCACGGAACAAAAAAATAACGATAAAAATACCGTTATGTCAAAAGTAATAAATTTTGAGCCTGATATGAAGTCAATCGTCATATGGTTCAGAAGATATTGTTGGAAAATTGAATACGACGAAAAATGCTAATTTCACCGAAATTTATGTCGGGCTTAAAATTCATAACTTTTTACTACGTTTCAGGGAAAAAAAGTTTATCAAAATCGGTTCAGTAGTTTTCGATATATTGGAAATATGCCCTTTAGTGAGGTTGCCCTCAATATAATTATAATAATTATTACAAACCCAACTGATTACGTGTTCAGGCACATGGAGAAAAATTTAAAATATTGTCAGTTCGTACAAAAGACTCTAATAAAAATTGGAGTTAATTTACCAATTTGCAATTTCTCATTGAATAACCTTTTATTTCTTTTGATTCCTCCAAGACTCTTTATAAGAAAATTTCAAACTCATTACCATCGCGTGACTAGCGAATTGAAACTCTTCAAGTTAGCGCGGTCCATATGAGATCGTGTGGCTTTTTCATATAATTTAGAATATCAGAAATTAGAATCAATTATGTCAACCCTTTGGAGGAAGTAATAAATCCCATTTAGAGCAATCCTTTTATCGACCTTTGTACATCCTTTTCAACCTTTCGCTTCAGAACATCGACCGTCATCTACCTGGGTTTGCGTAAATGCCAATTACTTGACAAAGTAGTTGTTTAAGAGTTCGAGGATGAAGAAAGTGAAAGTAACTTGCTCCAATCCTCATAAATATCGATGAAGTTTGATCCTAAGAATTTATGGCTTGATCCTCAGAAAATTGTGGAATATATTTTGATCTGAAACAAACTTACGCGGTATTTGAAAATTTCGATGGTCAAGACCATTGTCTCTAAAGTTAAAATTGAAGATGGTTACCGAATTGACACTATATTCAATGGGGATCGTTAGAAATAGGTTATAAAAGTTGGTGATGATAACTCACTTTTTCCCTACTTTTTCGTTAAAAATCCAACTACAATTGTTAAAAGTTTCATATATGCAGAATGAGCACCAGTTGAGTATCACCAGCTGGATCTACTAACACACACTTATTGTATGATAAACAATCAAACCACATTCTTAACAATGTGTTTACTTCATTCATACGTGTTATGTACGCGTAGATGACGTTAACGTAGAAATGCACTGTGTGTAGGTTGTCTTTGAATTGTATACAATACAAAGTGTTTTTGTTTGTACACCAGCTGGTGATATTCAGCTGGTGCTCATTCTGCACATAAGAAACTTTTAGCAATTGTATTTTCAACAACTATTTTCCCTAATTTTACTCACTTTTATCGTGGAATGCCTAAAATTGTGTCGTGTTTGAAAGATTTCTTTGTCTAACGTCCGGATTTTTGTTTTTCAGATTGACAGTGACAGCGCGTCACCGATGCAATATTCAATGATAGAAGATCCACGGAACTTCACATTTAAATGGGGCAGTAACGGAAACGCTATTGGTCATGGTGAATTCTATCAGCGTTTTCTCAACGAAACGAATGTTAACTGACGTACCAATTGTCAAGAAAAGCAGTGTCCACCTCATCACCATCACCATAATCAAACGCAAATTCACAACGTCACAATCAACCAACGTCCCACGTCATCATCAAAGTTACGATAGCCAAGCAGAATGGGCGAATGGACTTAAAGTTTTGAGCTTGTCAAAGAATTTATTGTATGATCCAATATTGGTAATTAATAGTAAGCTTTTTAATAAAAACGAACCAAACAACCAACCTAAAAGATCTTTTATAATCCTTACTCGAAACCATTCTCTTACGTTCGATTCTGTGAGGAACACTCATGGTATGAGACTAGAGACTGAAGTTAAACACACGGGACAACTTTAATACTAGAACCTGCATTCGGCACGAACACATGTGTAACGTGCATGCATCACGGCGAAGTTCGAAAAGCCGACAGGAATCATTCTTTCGCATTGTTTCAATTCAGCACAATTTGAATGGACCTGTGGTGAAGGCTCCTACCTACATATAAAACACAGTAAATGTGTTGCCGACAATAGCGCCGAGAATTGACTGACTTTATACACACAACATACACACTGAAAACCACACACCTTCGAATTCGGTTCTCTACACACAATGTGGTTTCACCTTTGAATCGCTCACGATGTACCGCTCATCAGAAACAACATAATATTCGTTCGATATAGAGCTGTGCGGGCGTACCTAATTTTTATGCCCACCCGCCCGTGACCGATGTTAATTAGTGAAACAAATGCCCGTCTGCCCGACGCCTGACAATTTTTTGACGCCCGGTATAAAAAAACGATTTTCCAAGATTTCCCGGTATCTGTGTTTACCGACATTGGCTACGCCTCGATCGGCAAATGTCACACAAGAAGTACCATTTCCATCATTTGCCCATTGTTAAGTAATTTATTATTAATGAAGAGATGTAAACTGAATGCTGAAGCTAAACCGAACCTGAATTTTGAAATTTAAAAATTTCTTGCATATCTAGTTTCAAAATTTTTCTTTTAGTTGTTATTCTCATTAGTGTTTCTGCGTCTTTAGTAATCCTGGTGAGTACTTCACTAGCATTGAAATATTTGGCTCTACTGTCAGTTGAACAAAAATGCCATTTTGATCGACCATTAAAGTAATTGGAAGGAGGTACTTGATATGACGCTTTGTTCAAGAGAATTATTCTCAATTATTTTCGACTGGAATGTCACAGAAGATATAATCACATCGGATCACAGATGCATCAGATTTAAGATGAGCCTAGACCCATTACCGCCATTACTATTTAGGAATCCAGCATCCACAAACTGGCCATACTTCACGCACTTACTGCAAGACGAGTTGGTCAGTGAGATAACAGAGCCCAGTAATCCTAATGACTTAGATAAACTTGCTGAATCTTTTCAAGAAATTATTTTAGAAGCGTTTAACGAAGCTTGTCCACTTAGAAAGCATAAGGCTGGTAAATCGGTTCCCTACTATACATCTGAAGATAAGAAACAAAGAAAGAAAGTTAGGAAATTATTCAACGTCTGCAAGAAGTCAGGAAATTGGGATACTTATCATGAAGAATTACGTATCTACAACAAAAATCTTAGGCTAAGAAGTAGAACCTGATGGAGAAACCGCTGCAGTGAGATAAGCAGCGTGCATGATTCTGCAAAAATGTTTAAGATTTTGTCTAGGGACCCAGCACAATCTGTAGGTTCACTACTGTTACCATCGGGAGAATACACAAAAGACCAAAAAGAAACGTATGAACACCTTTTAAACGTTCACTTTCCTGACTGCCAAATTTTTGATAACAATAATGTCCAACAATCGACACCCTCAGTCACAGAAACGCGGATTGACAATGTACTGATTGATGAGATCATTAATGATGAAAAAATAATTTGGGCTGTAAATTCCTTCCAACCATTCAAATCCCCTGGTTTGGACAATATAGTGCCAGCCGCACTTCAGAATTCAATTCTCGTTATGAAAAGCTACCTAAGCAAAATATTTAAAGCCTCACTCAAACTGCAGCACATTCCTAAATGTTGGAGAGGAACAAGAGTTGTCTTTATAATAAAACCAGGGAAACAAACTACGCGCTTGCCGAAAATTATAGACCGATTAGTTTAACTTCCTTCATGCTTAAAACTCTCGAAAAAATAATTGATCGTTATCTAAGAGATGTACCGCTCAAAGTTACTAAAATACATGAGAAACAACACGCCTATCAATGCGGCAAATCTACAGAGAATGCACTTCACAACATTGTTAGCAATATAGAACACTCACTTTCATACAATGAATTTGCGCTGGGATGTTTTATAGACGTCTCAGGGGCATTCAATCACGTCAAGTACGAAGCGATAAAAAGAGCTTGTCAGAGGCACAACATTAATCCTGGATTAGTTGGGTGGATAGTAGCTATGCTAATGAGTAGACTGATTACGGTTCAGTTTGGTACGTTATCACTTACAGTGATTGCTTCTAAAGGCTGTCCTCAAGGCGGGGTACTCCCTCCTCTCCTATGGTGTCTAGTAATAAACGAACTTATTAAAAAGCTAAACGACAATAACTTTCAGACGGAAGGGTTCTCGGATGATTTAGCAACGCTTCTCAAAGGAAAATTCCTAAACATATTATGCGAACTACTTCAATCTGTTCTAGATATAGTCTCAGAGTGGTGCGAAGAAAATGGTCTCAGCGTTAACCCCAGTAAAACAAAGATGATAATATTCACCAGGAAAAGAAAAATAGAAGGACTCAAAATTCCAATGATAAATGGCACACCGATAGTTCTAGTTAATGAGGTCAAATATTTGGGCATAATCTTAGACAGTGGAATGTATTGGGTAGCTAACCTCGACTTACGCCTTCAAAAAGCATTGATAGCTCTCTGGCAATGCCGTAAGGCATATGGAGCATCTTGGGGTCTATCGCCTAAGGTCATGTATTGGATTTATACAACAGTCATTAGACCTATAGTAACATATGGCTCATTTCTATGGAATCACAGATGTAATCTTAAGCACATCCAACAAAAATTGAGTAAATTCCAAAGAACGGCATGTTTAGCCATAACAGGCGCGTGGAAATCAACTCCAACTGCTGCACTAGAGGCAATGCTCAATTTACCGCCGCTACATATCCATATTACTAATGAAGCTATCGCGACGTTGAATAGAATTGGTAAAGCACCAATCAGAGAGACTGACCACACACGAGTCTGGGTAAAAGCACTAAATAGTGAACCTTCCATGAGAATGCCATCAGACAAAATAGTCACATCATTCAGGTTCAACAAAAAATTCGAAACTCAATTTCCTAAAAGAAAGGACTGGCTTGAGGGGGCATTACCACCAAAACAAGGATTTGTGCTCTATTCGGATGGATCTCTCATATGCGAATCAGCTGGAGCAGGATTATATTGCAAAGAACTAAACATTGAAATAAGTACACCACTAGGATTCTATTCATCCATATACTTAGCAGAAATAAGAGCTATCATAGAGGCATGTCACGTAATTATAGAGAAAAACATCGATAACAACACAATATCAATCTGCTCGGACAGTCAGGGGGCAATCAAGGCAGTATCATCCACCAAATTTGACTCAGCTCTGGCTCAAGAATGCTACGACAGTTTGAATCAATTGAGCAACCGAAATAAAGTGAATCTGATCTGGATTCCAGGACACTCTAACCTTGAGGGAAACGATAGAGCGGATCAATTAGCAAAGATAGGGGCGCTAAGTGATCTGGTAGGCCCAGAACCAGCAACGGGAGTTTCTAGGTCCTACATAAAGCATAGAATAAACAAATTGAAAACAAAAATGTTCGTCGACTACTGGCAAAATATACCTGGCTGCCGTCAAGCTAAAAATTGTATCCGCATAAACAAGAAAAACACCAAATACCTTTTAAACATAAGCAGAACAAGACTCAAAAGATTTATCGGAGTCATGACGGGACATTACGAATTCAACAAACACCTCACAACCATTGGTAAACGAAACGATCCAAGTTGTGATCTATGTGGGGATCTCATGGACACGGCTGAACACTTTCTGTGCAACTGCCCTGCTTTTATCACACAAAGGAGGAAGCACTTGGGTGGTTACACCATCGGTTACAACAGAATTAGAACTTTGCAACCCCATGATATCTTGAGTTACATTGCTAGCTCAGGAAAATTCAGCCAAACAGCAAATGTCTAATCCATAACTAGTAAGCACAATAGGCCCATCGGTGGCCTCAGTGCGCGTTTCTGGTCCGGTATAGGACGAGCAACAACTAGCCTTAATAAAAAAAAAAAAAAAATTGTCGAGACTAGCATTCACTAATTCACCAGCATCTTTCGAAGCGTGATGAGGACCCTTCCAATGAATAATCGTTTCTTTTTCTATAACTTTTGGATCCAGCGCGACTTTCTTTCTTTTATACGTCGATACATAACACACTTCCCATCCCTTATACAACCGCCTCGCACGACGTTCTATTCAATGCGGTAAGACTTAAGTGGAGCGTAAAGTTCTCTTTGTAGGTACCTCGTTGGATGTTCTACCTTTACAGGTGGTATTTTTATCGTCATTGTTATTGGTTTCGTCAATCATACACCAGCAAAAGCGTTCCTGATCATTCTGCTGTCCTCCAGAAGTGTTCCCCATTAACATAAACTATTTTTTTCCTTTAAAAAATAAAAATTATTTTTTAAATTATCAGAGAAAAATATTTTACGTCCTTTATTCGTTGCTTGCTTAGTTGTTTTTAGTTAATCCAACAGCCTTTTACGGCCAATAACAGAATCAACGTTTAATTAACTAGAATACAAATTACATCAGAATAAAAGAAAAATCGGAATCAATTACAATGCACAGTCCGCCTACGTCTCCCATTCACATTACTTATTTGCTCTTAATTTTAAATTTGAACGAATTAAACGGTGTACGAAAAATGGGTACGTCATTGAATAACTCGTTGTGAGTGGTTTACATCAAAGTAGATCCTTTCACACTTAAGCTCTTGTCTTAAGCTCGAGCGGCTTGCCATTTTGATGCTCTGCAATCTTTGCCAATGTGGCCAAACGCGTCACAGTTGAAGCATCGTTTGCCCCGTGATTTGTCCGGACAATCGTCTTTTGTGGTCCTTCTGCGTCACAATTATAGCATTTTGATGATTTTTTCCCTTTCTCCTTCGGTTTTTGTCCATCAGCTTTGTTGTTGTAGTTTTTCTCATTACTTTAAGCGCCTTTATTCATCTCATGATCCTTCATTATGTCTTCGTGCACTTTTAAAAGTTCTTTAAGTAGCTCTAACGTCGTCGCTTGATATAGCGGCATCTTATTTCATACTTATTTGATTAATGATGCCGGAAACTATATATTTTACCATACCCCGGTCGTCCATTTTTTTATTAGGAATTTTTATCATATCGTAAACTGATCTCATGATAAGAATGCAATTTTGGTGGGTTTCGTTTGTTTCTTTCGTTTTATTTGTTCCACACGTATTCCACCACATGGAAGTAGCGTTTGCCTTTACCCTTCTTTAATTCCACACGTACGTGTGAGTGAAACGACACTCTTTACGCTTCTTGTTGACAACATGTGGAACGCTGTAGAACAATTAAAATTGTAGAATGGTAACCAATTGCAAACTTAAATTAAGTTGAGTTTACATGTATTCGATGTAACATTCCTTGTGCATTTTTCTTCTCTGAGTGAGTTTTTTTTGTGACATCCGCTAGTGTAGACCTATCTTTATGCTTCTTTTTCAAATGCGCCTCGAGTTGCGCAAATGTCAAGATCGACTTGTCCGCTTCCACGGCCTTCCTTGCTCTTCCTAACAGCAGTTTCCGTGTAAATACGGATCGCTGGATATCCGCTAAGTTTTTGAAATGCGTGACCCATTCCTCTTCGTCCTTCCCATCGTCACCACTAAATTTTTCGAGGGTGTCCTCGACATCTTTGAATGAAATGGATGGTAGCATTTCTTCGTCTCCTGATTCAATATCTGTACGATTTGTGCTGTGATTGTCACTATTTTTTCTGTCTTCGGTGTCGTGATCTTCTCCATTATCTCCGTTGTTAGCACTCGTTTCGTGAACGTTGTTTTTACTATAGGGATTTCGATTCACGGTTTCACTGTTCTCACTATTTTGTCCAGCACTTTGTTCACTTTCGAAAACTTCACTATACTCGTCGTTATCAGTTTCTTCTATCTCTCGGTCATTAGTTTGTAATCGCGTAATTTCATGTTTCGAAATATTTCATCTATCTCTAAGTGCGCTTCAACATCCTTCATTGAGAATAACCGAACAACTAAAACTCTGTTAACTGTTTTACATTAACCCGGCTATTTTTTTAGGGTCTCACGGTTTTAGCCCCATGTGGAGTTGCACAAATCCATATATTTGAACACATAATGTTCGTTCGATACACAATCCCTCTCCGGAAAGCAACGAGTTAAGAGAATCGTTTTTTTACTGACCGCGTCGGTTATCTTATACATAAAACCCTAACTCACTGCATTTCACTGCAGTGCATGTCACTACACCTTGCTGCATTTTGCTACATCTCGCTACATGACGCTACACCTAGCTGCACCTTGCTACATCTCGCTACATCTCGGTGCACCAGTTATCTTATACATAAAACCCTAACTCACTGCATTTCACTGCAGTGCATGTCACTACACCTTGCTGCATTTTGCTACATCTCGCTACATGACGCTACACCTAGCTGCATTTTGCTACATCTCGCTACATGACGCTACACCTAGCTGCACCTTGCTACATCTCGCTACATCTCGGTGCACCAGTTTTCTTATACATAAAACCCTAACTCACTGCATTTCACTGCAGTGCATGTCACTACACCTTGCTGCATTTTGCTACATCTAGCTACATGACGCTACACCTAGCTGCATTTTGCTACATCTCGCTACATGACGCTACACCTAGCTGCACCTTGCTACATCTCGCTACATCTCGGTGCACCAGTTTCTCTTTATAAAACTGTAAAGTACGGCAAAGGTAAAATCAAATATTCCTCATTTAACGAACAGGCGTCATTACCGTCACTGAAGTTTCGCATCGTGGATGACGTTTTAAACAGCCTTGAAGATGATTTTATAAGTGAGCCTTTAAATTTATAGTTAGATTCCATCGTGGTGTCGACTAGGTTTTCTTTAGTTCCAAAAATAACCTACGATATTTGTGCAGGTCGATATGTAAAAGCCGGAAAAGCCATTCATTTGAAAACCTTTGAAGTTGAATATCTCCGAAAATACTTTTTTTTTGAAAAATGTCTTCTGTTCTGGTAAATATGCCTCATTGCCGATATTTCATGGAAGAACTTTTTTTTTTGAGCAGTCGGAATGGAGCTGGTATTATGGTTCTCCCAAAATGTGTCCGGGAAATTCATCAACTTTGAGGCCATTTTCACTGGCCATTTCCAATTTGTTTTTCATAAAAGTGGTGTCATTCGAAAGCTACATTCAAGTTTTTCCTTATGCTATTACGTTAAACATAGAGAGAATTTTTTTTACAAATAAAATTTATTTTATTGTCGGAGAAAGCGTCCTCTCCCCTCGAGAGAATTCAGACAGGAACCAGAAAAATCGTCCGAATTCACTGCAGTTATGTAGTTCTAGGGTAGGGAAGACAGTAGACCATGAAGACGTGAAGAATTTTTAGGAACTGACCTCTGGTGACTTCAAACTTGTTGAAAGTCCGAATGTTAGCCGAAAAAATGGCCAAAAACATAAGAAATGTCTAGAACATAGAAGAGCTAGAAACGTCGGGATTCGACCTTATTTTAGATGGGTAACTTCATAAACAGTCACAAAAACAATTTCATCTTGGAACGGGACCAATAAAATAGTTATGTCACACGAAAAAGCTTTCGTAAATGTAAATTAAATTTGTACAGCGAAAATCGTCAATAACATCCCAAATATGGAACTTCCCATAATCCTTGAACCGAAATCAAGGATAGCGGAAGTAGTGGCGAAATATATGTGCAAGAAACACTTGAATTAGCATCCCAAATTATAGCAACGTATCTTGTATCACAAACAAGATAAGACAAAGAAAATTTCTTAATAACGTAAATCGCACGGAAGCATTTTTTTCGACATATCGACCTGGACTATATCGCTGGAATGCGTGGTTCACATTTAATTGAATTGTCTAAATTATATTGTTGTTCCTTCCTAGAGTAACTTTAGATTATGCTAAGCCCTTCTCCGATCGAAGAACAAATTCAATTTAAAATAACCGTATTTGTGTTTGCGTTAAGAGATCCACGTAGAAATATTTTGATTTCCTGAATATAACGCATATATTGCAGGTATTTAGAAAAGAGTAGCGTCAGCAGTCATTTTTAAGTTGTCGGAAAATTCGAAATTATAATATCATATTATGTTTTTCTAATGAAGCAAATACAACTTTGCTCCCATAATTAAAAGTTAAACAAGGCAGCTCTCTAGCAATATCACACCGATTGTTTACAAAATTTGGAGGCCGAAAATCAACTCAGTGTGCTTGAGAGCCACCTTGGTTAAATCGTAATCGTAATCTCCTTATAACTGTTACTCCTTTGTCATCACTCTTATCGTTCCGTATTTCTGTAGCTATTACACTACTTATGTTTAATTCTGATACTTTTGTGATTTGAGAGGCCGATTAAATGGTGCGCATTGTGTGTTTTAGGTCAACCTATGAAAATCAGTCTGTGCCTTTGTCAGCCTCTGAAATTTTTTATTTTTATGTGGGAGCAGAGCTGTGTCAAGATAATTTTTTCAATTTCAAAACGACTTTTCCCGTTTATTCGAGGTTACTTCTCTAAAAATTCTTAATTTAATGAGAGTTTTGATGATCTAGGGCTTAGGTCAAAAAGGCTACAAAATTGTTTGGTTTTTATAAATTTAATTTATATCAAAAGCAGTAACCACCGATGTCAACGTTAGATATGTTTCTGCCATTTGTCATACTTTGCAGCACGTACTCATGTTCATTTTAAGTATATTTCAGCGATTTGGCGTCTTTATTTTACATATTTTCGACAAAAAAACTTTTGAAAGACGATTAATAAGACTAAATCTGAGTGTAATATATGACCATCACTTAAATAAAACACAAAAATATTGAAAATTTATATTTATGCATTTTATTGCAATATTTTTAATAAGACTACGCCTACGGTCCTTGTGCTTAAATGATTGCCGCCCTGGCCTTCGGCCACGGGCTGTAAACTTCGCACACGGTTGAATTTTTTTACTTTCGTCCCTTGTGATCCAAATAACCATTTCAGCCATTTTTCACTCAAATGGTGGAAGATTACTAAGACTATTCCTTTTAAGTCAATTCTATGCCGGGCGAAGCCCGGCTGTCGACGCTAGTGAACAATATTTTTCGCATTTAAAATGAAAACCTATTGGAACTATAAAAAATACCGGCGGCGACTGGGACCGCAACAATGCCGATATTATGGTAAATGTATATATTCGTCCGAAACCCAACGCAACATGAGGGTGTATTAGTGCGCACTAACTGTTTTCCGTCGCCATCAGTTCGTTTCTTCACACAAATACATAAAAACGATCATCTGATCCTCTTTTCTTGATGTGATTTTTTGGGAAATTTCCACTCAAAGGTAATTAACCAGCCAGGTACAAAATGAGTCGATAATGAACTGAAGATCTCTTGAGGACATTTAAGTTTTGTCAGTGACTGTGAAAGGTTCTACGACGAATTAGTTGAAAAGATTTCAAATTCGTCGCTGCATCGTTGGAAAAGAAAACCAAAATCAAGTGTAAAAATGGAGACGCCTTGCAGTAAAAGAATAAAAATCGACGCAGTGGAACATGAAGTACCAAGTGAATGTACTATTCATCCGGAAATGGCATGGAATGACGAGATGACCGCATTCTACAATGACGCGCATGGTGTTGATGCCAAAATGGATTTGAACGAAACTGCTGCGCAATGGTCTGGGGTTTCTCATTCATCACCGAAAGAGCGAACAAAGTGCACAATGTGTGGAAGCACTGAACATGCGACATCATCGTGTCCGAGCTCCTGTTGTTTAAAGGTTTGCATTTGTCCTGTTATTTGCGCACACAATTTGCGAATTACAAAATTTCGTTCTTTTTCTCATAGTGTGGCAAAGAAACAGCCACCTTCCAGGACGAATGTGCCGCGTGCTTAGAGTGGGCGTCAGCAATATGTAAAATATGCGGCGAACAAGGTCATTCGAAAAATGACTGTCCAAATCACTGGCGATGCTACCACAGCACGGTAAGTTTTGACTTTGAAAATTGCAGGCATTCCACTAACTCACTTTTTTCACTTTTTCCAACTATTTTCAACATCTGAAAAAGCGAGGCACTATTTGCACCATTTTCCAACTTTTTCAACTAATTTCCCTTTTATTCACACTTTTTTGCAAAATATTACTTAAAAGAAAATAAATATCGTCGACAATGTAGTTATTTACAAGTAGAACTTCAAAACCGCTCCTGCGACGCTGAAAACGTTTCTCCTTATCTAGTAAACTTGACAATATCGTGGAAAAAGATTAATACTTCTGCCAGGGCCTTGCATTCTATGAGTGAACTTATTTTTCTATTGACCACTTCATATTTGTACCGCTTACGTGGATTTCATTTGGTCAGTAGGTCAGTGCATATTTCACATATCGGATTCTGCTCCTACAGTTTTTGTTTAAATACATATTGCCAACATTGATAACTAACTTAAATATGGTTTCTATAAATAATGCACGTTTTTTAACCACAAATTGAGTAATTTGGAACCATTTACCATATCAAGAGCAACATCACTAAAGCAGGGTGGCATGTGGTTTTTCTTCAGAAAATAGTGAAAAAGTGATCAAATTTGCCGAAAATTGTTGGCATTCTCACTATCAATTGATTTATAAGAAGTGACCGAATTGTAAAAAAAAACCAACTCTAAATCGTTAATTTGAAGCACACACTTTCGCTTTCTACTAAAAAAAGTAAAGTACACTTTAGCGCTTGTTGGCGACGTGCGAGAGGTTAAAAAATCTTGGAAAAGGAGAACGAAATTCGATTATAATTTATTGATTATTGTATTGAAACAAAACCCTTTTCTAAATGACAAAAGTATGATTGGACGATCTGAAAATAATAAGGAACGTAGTTTTGACGATTTGAAGGCCCTAAGAACTTATTGTTATCCGATTACTTGTTTTTGCCTCTGAACTGAAATGACTCAACCAAATGAAATATTATTTTTTAAACGGTTTTTAGAGCAAATATATCTTCTTCTAACTCTATCTACGATGAGTTATCAAAAGAACTCCATATGATATACTTAAAACTCAACGGCACATGTTTAAACAGACACTGTTATTAAATCGAGGATATCTGAATGTACCACAAGGGACAGTAAAGGAATGTGATCAAAAATTTAGAATTGTTTGTTCGATTGGAAACGAGTTGAACGATTGCTTAAAACAAGAATGACTAATCCTTAAAAGTTGTTTACCTTCGCTTGATTCAAATAGAACTTTAATTACCAATGAAACAAATGCTGGAAATGGCACTTCTTGTATGGATTTTGGCGATCGAATAGTAGCCGAGATTGGTAAAAACACACAAGGATTTCCATTTCCACCATTTGTTCCATTGCCAAGTAAGGAATTTTACCAACGCACTTCAAGCAATTACTTCTAGTAATGACAGCTGCCAAATAGAGTACTACTTTGTATGAAAAAAGGTGTTCGATTTTTTTTACAGTGCCAAAATTTGTTCGATACTCTGTCCAGTTTCAGTACCCTATTTAGAGTACCACTCATGATTGACGTGCGTTGATTTTACTCAAAAACTTGAGGTAAAGTTTCGCTACATCGAATAAACTTAACTTTATCTCACGTTTTTGAGTAAATATTTCTTTCTTATTCCTTTTTTGAACATGATTCCTCGATAGATTAGGTTTTTTAATTGTGACACGTACATCGGTTTTCCACTTTTAGTTTACTTATCCGTAGAGTCATTTTTTTAGTCGAAGCCGAGGTCGAAGCTTGACGGGCAAATATTCTGAAAATTTACTAGCTGTATTCGGGGACTACAAGAAAATTGCTCACTAAAAATGTATTTCAATTCCTGATGCAGTAAAAGAAGCATTGGAAAAAGAAATTCAAATTATTTTAAGTTTTTGTGATGGCAAAGTCCATAAAATAGGGCGAACTATCGAGAATTTTTGAGCATAGAAAAAAAAATCTTTCCCAAAAGCTGAATTTCGCTGTTCCTCTATTTTAAATGTGTTTTTCCTTAAATACTAACAATTGAATTTATGTCAAAAATCGCATCAGCTGGGGGTTTTCCAGGAGATGATTTTCTACATTCCAGACTTTCGCCCTATTTTTGAACCTTGCCAATAGCTTCCAGTGCTTTCTTACGTCTTAACTTTTTTGTTTGTCAATTCTTTTATTGCTTGAATGTAAGGGGACCTCTAGATTGCGTGCAGAATAAAACCTTTGCAGAAACTCGTACTGGTCCCAGAATACAGCTACCTGCAGCTACTTTCTGTTCGACTAAAAAAATTCTATGCGAATTTTAGATTCACATGAGATAAGCGGACTAAACTACTGTGTACGAATAAAAAGTGAAAAACCGAGGTACCCCGTAGGAAAATTGTTTGACGTTTCTTTGTAATAAATATAAGGTTGGCATAAGAAATGCTTCCGATTTTTTCGAAATAGTTGGAAATAGTGAGAAAAGTAAAAAAATCAAGAAAAATTATGTCACTATCGATTCTTTTAAAAACAGTTTCCGAAATTAGTGAGAAGAGTAAGTCACATGCCGCGGCCGCCCTGCTAAAGGGCATATCTCAGATATCTCGGAAACTACTGGACCGATTTTGATAAACTTTTTTCCCTGAAACGTAGTAAAAAGTTATGAATTTTAAGCCCGACATTGAGTCCATCGGCCACGTGATTCTTAAAATATTGTCAAAAAACTAAAAAAACAAACTTTTTTCGAAAAATTAAAAATTTATTAAAATATTCAACCGATTTTGATTTTTAAAAAATTCCTTGAAAGGTGGTCAAAAGCAGGGTTCTTTAACGTAATAACTTTATCGAAAAGTTCCAAGTTGTAACGTTATCGGTTGAACTTATTGTCTTTTCGTTACAATTCTTAACGTTAAAAAATTCAACCATATCATGTAACGTCATAATGATATTTCTAAAAATCGTTCAGTATTCTGAAACCGTAGTTCTTAAATATCGTTACACGTACAAATAACGTTATAGATGTTCGTTACGGGCGTAACGTTACGAGCTATAACTTTTAATTTTCGGTTCTGAAAAAAACGTTATAAATTGACCGTTACATCACGGAACAAAAAAATAACGATAAAAATACCGTTATGTCAAAAGTAATAAATTTTGAGCCTGATATGAAGTCAATCGTCATATGGTTCAGAAGATATTGTTGGAAAATTGAATACGACGAAAAATGCTAATTTCACCGAAATTTATGTCGGGCTTAAAATTCATAACTTTTTACTACGTTTCAGGGGAAAAAAAGTTTATCAAAATCGGTTCAGTAGTTTTTGTTGATATATTGGAAATATGCCCTTTAGTGATGTTGCCCTCGATATAATTATAATAATTATTACAAACCCAACTGATTACGTGTTCAGGCACATGGAGAAAAATTTAAAATATTGTCAGTTCGTACAAAAGACTCTAATAAAAATTGGAGTTAATTTACCAATTTGCAATTTCTCATTGAATAACCTTTTATTTCCTTTGATTCCTCCAAGACTCTTTATAAGAAAATTTCAAACTCATTACCATCGCGTGACTAGCGAATTGAAACTCTTCAAGTTAGCGCGGTCCATATGAGATCGTGTGGCTTTTTCATATAATTTAGAATATCAGAAATTAGAATCAATTATGTCAACCCTTTGGAGGAAGTAATAAATCCCATTTAGAGCAATCCTTTTATCGACCTTTGTACATCCTTTTCAACCTTTCGCTTCAGAACATCGACCGTCATCTACCTGGGTTTGCGTAAATGCCAATTACTTGACAAAGTAGTTGTTTAAGAGTTCGAGGATGAAGAAAGAGAAAGTAACTTGCTCCAATCCTCATAAATATCGATGAAGTTTGATCCTAAGAATTTATGGCTTGATCCTCAGAAAATTGTGGAATATATTTTGATCTGAAACAAACTTACGCGGTATTTGAAAATTTCGATGGTCAAGACCATTGTCTCTAAAGTTAAAATTGAAGATGGTTACCGAATTGACACTATATTCAATGGGGATCGTTAGAAATAGGTTATAAAAGTTGGTGATGATAACTCACTTTTTCCCTACTTTTTCGTTAAAAATCCAACTACAATTGTTAAAAGTTTCATATATGCAGAATGAGCACCAGCTGAATATCACCAGCTGGATCTACTAACACACACTTATTGTATGATAAACAATCAAACCACATTCTTAACAATGTGTTTACTTCATTCATACGTGTTATGTACGCGTAGATGACGTTAACGTAGAAATGCACTGTGTGTAGGTTGTCTTTGAATTGTATACAATACAAAGTGTTTTTGTTTGTACACCAGCTGGTGATATTCAGCTGGTGCTCATTCTGCACATAAGAAACTTTTAGCAATTGTATTTTCAACAACTATTTTCCCTAATTTTACTCACTTTTATCGTGGAATGCCTAAAATTGTGTCGTGTTTGAAAGATTTCTTTGTCTAACGTCCGGATTTTTGTTTTTCAGATTGACAGTGACAGCGCGTCACCGATGCAATATTCAATGATAGAAGATCCACGGAACTTCACATTTAAATGGGGCAGTAACGGAAACGCTATTGGTCATGGTGAATTCTATCAGCGTTTTCTCAACGAAACGAATGTTAACTGACGTACCAATTGTCAAGAAAAGCAGTGTCCACCTCATCACCATCACCATAATCAAACGCAAATTCACAATGTCACAATCAACCAACGTCCCACGTCATCATCAAAGTTACGATAGCCAAGCAGAATGGGCGAATGGACTTAAAGTTTTGAGCTTGTCAATGAATTTATTGTATGATCCAATATTGGTAATTAATAGTAAGCTTTTTAATAAAAACGAACCAAACAACCAACCTAAAAGATCTTTTATAATCCTTACTCGAAACCATTCTCTTACGTTCGATTCTGTGAGGAACACTCATGGTATGAGACTAGAGACTGAAGTTAAACACACGGGACAACTTTAATACTAGAACCTGCATTCGGCACGAACACATGTGTAACGTGCATGCATCACGGCGAAGTTCGAAAAGCCGACAGGAATCATTCTTTCGCATTGTTTCAATTCAGCACAATTTGAATGGACCTGTGGTGAAGGCTCCTACCTACATATAAAACACAGTAAATGTGTTGCCGACAATAGCGCCGAGAATTGACTGACTTTATACACACAACATACACACTGAAAACCACACACCTTCGAATTCGGTTCTCTACACACAATGTGATTTCACCTTTGAATCGCTCACGATGTACCGCTCATCAGAAACAACATAATATTCGTTCGATATAGAGCTGTGCGGGCGTACCTAATTTTTATGCCCACCCGCCCGTGACCGATGTTAACCAGTGAAACAAATGCCCGTCTGCCCGACGCCTGACAATTTTTTGACGCCCGCCTGATGCCCGCCCATTTTCTTTTCAAATGTTTGGCGTCTGCCTGATGACCGCCCAATTTTTTTTTTTAAGGCGACCAAAATTGTTCAGTAGGCCTTGTTTATGCAATATCATCAAATCAACAGAATCAAAATAAAACACAAATGACGATTATGCAATGTTCTATCGCTGTTGGTCGATTGTATGAATTGTATCCGAACCAGATGTTGTTTTTGATAAATTTATTAGGCCCGCCCGTGCGTGCTACGTGAAGATATGTTGCCTTTTGCAAGAGAAACCGATGACGAAACCGAAGACCCAAAGAAGCCCATCCTGTCATAAATTTAAGCGGTGAAGCATAAATTTCGTAATTGAAGCATTCGTGAATTATGTTTTGTTTTGCGGTAACAAATATGTCTATTATTTTTCTTCATATTTTCATACCAACGTGAATTTGAAGATGTAAACTACCTCATACTTCAACGACCTCCACCTCCACCTGTACTACTCCACGTCATAAACTACACCTCGTAAACATTATGTAATAAACTCCGCCTCGTGATCGTCGCCTCATAAACTCTTCCTAAACGCCACGTGTGGAAATTATGTTTAACCCGGTATAAAAAAACGATTTTCCAAGATTTCCCGGTATCTGTGTTTACCGACATTGGCTACGCCTCGATCGGCAAATGTCACACAAGAAGTACCATTTCCATCATTTGCCCCATTGTTAAGTAATTTATTATTAATGAAGAGATGTAAACTGAATGCTGAAGCTAAACCGAACCTGAATTTTGAAATTTAAAAATTTCTTGCATATCTAGTTTCAAAATTTTTCTTTTAGTTGTTATTCTCATTAGTGTTTCTGCGTCTTTAGTAATCCTGGTGAGTACTTCACTAGCATTGAAATATTTGGCTCTACTGTCAGTTGAACAAAAATGCCATTTTGATCGACCATTAAAGTAATTGGAAGGAGGTACTTGATATGACGCTTTGTTCAAGAGAATTATTCTCAATTATTTTCGACTGGAATGTCACAGAAGATATAATCACATCGGATCACAGATGCATCAGATTTAAGATGAGCCTAGACCCATTACCGCCATTACTATTTAGGAATCCAGCATCCACAAACTGGCCATACTTCACGCACTTACTGCAAGACGAGTTGGTCAGTGAGATAACAGAGCCCAGTAATCCTAATGACTTAGATAAACTTGCTGAATCTTTTCAAGAAATTATTTTAGAAGCGTTTAACGAAGCTTGTCCACTTAGAAAGCATAAGGCTGGTAAATCGGTTCCCTACTATACATCTGACTACTGTTACCATCGGGAGAATACACAAAAGACCAAAAAGAAACGTATGAACACCTTTTAAACGTTCACTTTCCTGACTGCCAAATTTTTGATAACAATAATGTCCAACAATCGACACCCTCAGTCACAGAAACGCGGATTGACAATGTACTGATTGATGAGATCATTAATGATGAAAAAATAATTTGGGCTGTAAATTCCTTCCAACCATTCAAATCCCCTGGTTTGGACAATATAGTGCCAGCCGCACTTCAGAATTCAATTCTCGTTATGAAAAGCTACCTAAGCAAAATATTTAAAGCCTCACTCAAACTGCAGCACATTCCTAAATGTTGGAGAGGAACAAGAGTTGTCTTTATAATAAAACCAGGGAAACAAACTACGCGCTTGCCGAAAATTATAGACCGATTAGTTTAACTTCCTTCATGCTTAAAACTCTCGAAAAAATAATTGATCGTTATCTAAGAGATGTACCGCTCAAAGTTACTAAAATACATGAGAAACAACACGCCTATCAATGCGGCAAATCTACAGAGAATGCACTTCACAACATTGTTAGCAATATAGAACACTCACTTTCATACAATGAATTTGCGCTGGGATGTTTTATAGACGTCTCAGGGGCATTCAATCACGTCAAGTACGAAGCGATAAAAAGAGCTTGTCAGAGGCACAACATTAATCCTGGATTAGTTGGGTGGATAGTAGCTATGCTAATGAGTAGACTGATTACGGTTCAGTTTGGTACGTTATCACTTACAGTGATTGCTTCTAAAGGCTGTCCTCAAGGCGGGGTACTCCCTCCTCTCCTATGGTGTCTAGTAATAAACGAACTTATTAAAAAGCTAAACGACAATAACTTTCAGACGGAAGGGTTCTCGGATGATTTAGCAACGCTTCTCAAAGGAAAATTCCTAAACATATTATGCGAACTACTTCAATCTGTTCTAGATATAGTCTCAGAGTGGTGCGAAGAAAATGGTCTCAGCGTTAACCCCAGTAAAACAAAGATGATAATATTCACCAGGAAAAGAAAAATAGAAGGACTCAAAATTCCAATGATAAATGGCACACCGATAGTTCTAGTTAATGAGGTCAAATATTTGGGCATAATCTTAGACAGTGGAATGTATTGGGTAGCTAACCTCGACTTACGCCTTCAAAAAGCATTGATAGCTCTCTGGCAATGCCGTAAGGCATATTTTTTTTTTTTTTTCAAAAACACCTTTTATTGGTATTAATAGTACAATCTTAACTTCCGTTAATTTATTACTACTGATGAGATGTACTGACTGTTATAGGGTAGAAGTCAGTAAGACGTGTGAGGGTTTATCAGTCCAGTGATTGATTCCCATGATTCTTCATTCTTCAGCTTTTGTGAGTTCCAGTTCCACTTTTTCCAATCGTTTTGAAAGCGTTTCGATGTTATTTTTGAATTCGGCTTGCATGTTGATGAGCATTTTTACAATATCTCCAAGAGACGGCTCGCTCGATTCTGGCAGTTGCGTGTCGTTTTTTGTCAGTTGTTTTGCATTTTTCGTAACTTGCGCATACGAAGTTCCTGTATTGTGATGAGTCGTTGAACTAGTTGAAATGTGGCAGTGTGTTTCACGAAGGCGATCCACTGCTGTTTTTGCTGGTTGATTTTGACTTTTTACCTTTTTCTGGTATATTGGACATCCCTTGTAGTTGGCTGTATGACCTTCTTGTTGGCAAAGGGCACATTTTGGAGTTGCATTTCGCTTTTTGGTACAAACGTTTGTTTCATGCTTTCCTGCACATTTGACACAGTTTGGTTCCCTAGTGCAGAAATTTTTTGTGTGGCCCAGCTGTTGACACTTTGTGCATTGTGGTATTCCTTTTATTTTCCTAGGAGGTTCCACGGTAACCTTGCAATGGAGTAGGTTTTTGACTTTATAGATATCTTTATTGTTTTCATTTTGTTTCATGTCTACGAAAAACATTGGGAATTTTCGTACTATTTTCTTCCCATCTTTATTGATAACTTTTTTTATAATGTTTGTGGTTTTCACAATTTCGTGACCAATTTTTTTTAGTTCATCAGTAATCTCTTGCTCTTCGCAAGTTGGAGGTAAACCTCTGATTACTGCTCTATAATTTTTTTCACTTTTCAGTTGATAAGTGTGGTACACTATGTCTGATAGATCATCTCCTTCTATCGAGGATAATTCCTCTAGGATCTTTTTTGTTTTTCTGTAGTCGTCTTCGTTCGCTACAGTGACTTTTATATCGTTATCTGAAGTAGCTCGAAATCTGGCTGAGTTAGCAACCGATAAGATTTTTTCACTGAATTTATTAAAATTCGTGACGTTGCTCACGTAAATTGGTGGTGGTGTTGGTGGCATTTTTATTTTTTGTTTTTTGTCGTTTTTTGGAGATTCATCTGGTCTCGTGGAACCTTGGCCAACCTTTCGTCTCCGTTTTGATGATTGTTTAACCGTCTGAAATTCGTTTTCAAGTTCATCTTCATCGGTGATGTATTCTATACGGTGTTCAGTTTCCGCATTTTTTGATTGAATTGATTTGATAGAGTTTTCGAGCTCTATTATTTTTTTTGCATTGTCATCATTTAACTTTTTAAGTTGTTCATTTTCACTAACTATTGCACATATATTGTCATATTCTGTTTTGGTTAATTTATAAACATTGCTGACTGATGTCGGGCTTGTTTTTTGTTTATCTTTTTTTGTGAACATTATGTCTGTTTGTTTAATTAGTTCAAGAACATGTTCAATTTATTGTTAACTTTTTCACTGCACTGTTATGATATTACTTAATTATGTAAAACACTTGCACCTGCACTTTGAGTGTATGCATATTACATTATTGTTTTGATACTTTTTTTTTAAATTAGCTAAGCATATGGAGCATCTTGGGGTCTATCGCCTAAGGTCATGTATTGGATTTATACAACAGTCATTAGACCTATAGTAACATATGGCTCATTTCTATGGAATCACAGATGTAATCTTAAGCACATCCAACAAAAATTGAGTAAATTCCAAAGAACGGCATGTTTAGCCATAACAGGCGCGTGGAAATCAACTCCAACTGCTGCACTAGAGGCAATGCTCAATTTACCGCCGCTACATATCCATATTACTAATGAAGCTATCGCGACGTTGAATAGAATTGGTAAAGCACCAATCAGAGAGACTGACCACACACGAGTCTGGGTAAAAGCACTAAATAGTGAACCTTCCATGAGAATGCCATCAGACAAAATAGTCACATCATTCAGGTTCAACAAAAAATTCGAAACTCAATTTCCTAAAAGAAAGGACTGGCTTGAGGGGGCATTACCACCAAAACAAGGATTTGTGCTCTATTCGGATGGATCTCTCATATGCGAATCAGCTGGAGCAGGATTATATTGCAAAGAACTAAACATTGAAATAAGTACACCACTAGGATTCTATTCATCCATATACTTAGCAGAAATAAGAGCTATCATAGAGGCATGTCACGTAATTATAGAGAAAAACATCGATAACAACACAATATCAATCTGCTCGGACAGTCAGGGGGCAATCAAGGCAGTATCATCCACCAAATTTGACTCAGCTCTGGCTCAAGAATGCTACGACAGTTTGAATCAATTGAGCAACCGAAATAAAGTGAATCTGATCTGGATTCCAGGACACTCTAACCTTGAGGGAAACGATAGAGCGGATCAATTAGCAAAGATAGGGGCGCTAAGTGATCTGGTAGGCCCAGAACCAGCAACGGGAGTTTCTAGGTCCTACATAAAGCATAGAATAAACAAATTGAAAACAAAAATGTTCGTCGACTACTGGCAAAATATACCTGGCTGCCGTCAAGCTAAAAATTGTATCCGCATAAACAAGAAAAACACCAAATACCTTTTAAACATAAGCAGAACAAGACTCAAAAGATTTATCGGAGTCATGACGGGACATTACGAATTCAACAAACACCTCACAACCATTGGTAAACGAAACGATCCAAGTTGTGATCTATGTGGGGATCTCATGGACACGGCTGAACACTTTCTGTGCAACTGCCCTGCTTTTATCACACAAAGGAGGAAGCACTTGGGTGGTTACACCATCGGTTACAACAGAATTAGAACTTTGCAACCCCATGATATCTTGAGTTACATTGCTAGCTCAGGAAAATTCAGCCAAACAGCAAATGTCTAATCCATAACTAGTAAGCACAATAGGCCCATCGGTGGCCTCAGTGCGCGTTTCTGGTCCGGTATAGGACGAGCAACAACTAGCCTTAATAAAAAAAAAAAAAAATTGTCGAGACTAGCATTCACTAATTCACCAGCATCTTTCGAAGCGTGATGAGGACCCTTCCAATGAATAATCGTTTCTTTTTCTATAACTTTTGGATCCAGCGCGACTTTCTTTCTTTTATACGTCGATACATAACACTGCCCATCCCTTATACAACCGCCTCGCACGACGTTCTATTCAATGCGGTAAGACTTAAGTGGAGCGTATTGGGTATGTCTTCGTATAAGCTTGGTGTTTCCAACATCTTTTTGTAAAGTTCTCTTTGTAGGTACCTCGTTGGATGTTCTACCTTTACAGGTGGTATTTTTATCGTCATTGTTATTGGTTTCGTCAATCATACACCAGCAAAAGCGTTCCTGATCATTCTGTTGTCCTCCAGAAGTGTTCCCCATTAACATAAACTATTTTTTTCCTTTAAAAAATAAAAATTATTTTTTAAATTATCAGAGAAAAATATTTTACGTCCTTTATTCGTTGCTTGCTTAGTTGTTTTTAGTTAATCCAACAGCCTTTTACGGCCAATAACAGAATCAACGTTTAATTAACTAGAATACAAATTACATCAGAATAAAAGAAAAATCGGAATCAATTACAATGCACAGTCCGCCTACGTCTCCCATTCACATTACTTATTTGCTCTTAATTTTAAATTTGAACGAATTAAACGGTGTACGAAAAATGGGTACGTCATTGAATAACTCGTTGTGAGTGGTTTACATCAAAGTAGATCCTTTCACACTTAAGCTCTTGTCTTAAGCTCGAGCGGCTTGCCATTTTGATGCTCTGCAATCTTTGCCAATGTGGCCAAACGCGTCACAGTTGAAGCATCGTTTGCCCCGTGATTTGTCCGGACAATCGTCTTTTGTGGTCCTTCTGCGTCACAATTATAGCATTTTGATGATTTTTTCCCTTTCTCCTTCGGTTTTTGTCCATCAGCTTTGTTGTTGTAATTTTTCTCATTACTTTTAGCGCCTTTATTCATCTCGTGATCCTTCATTATGTCTTCGTGCACTTTTAAAAGTTCTTTAAGTAGCTCTAACGTCGTCGCTTGATATAGCGGCATCTTATTTCATACTTATTTGATTAATGATGCCGGAAACTATATATTTTACCATACCCCGGTCGTCCATTTTTTTATTAGGAATTTTTATCATATCGTAAACTGATCTCATGATAAGAATGCAATTTTGGTGGGTTTCGTTTGTTTCTTTCGTTTTATTTGTTCCACACGTATTCCACCACATAGAAGTAGCGTTTGCCTTTACCCTTCTTTAATTCCACACGTACGTGTGAGTGAAACGACACTCTT
Source organism: Bradysia coprophila (assembly GCF_014529535.1). Classification (NCBI taxonomy): domain Eukaryota; kingdom Metazoa; phylum Arthropoda; class Insecta; order Diptera; family Sciaridae; genus Bradysia; species Bradysia coprophila. The sequence continues at coordinate 299,720 of NW_023503692.1, read as the reverse complement.
TACGCTTCTTGTTGACAACATGTGGAACGCTGTAGAACAATTAAAATTGTAGAATGGTAACCAATTGCAAACTTAAATTAAGTTGAGTTTACATGTATTCGATGTAACATTCCTTGTGCATTTTTCTTCTCTGAGTGAGTTTTTTTTGTGACATCCGCTAGTGTAGACCTATCTTTATGCTTCTTTTTCAAATGCGCCTCGAGTTGCGCAAATGTCAAGATCGACTTGTCCGCTTCCACGGCCTTCCTTGCTCTTCCTAACAGTAGTTTCCGTGTAAATACGGATCGCTGGATATCCGCTAAGTTTTTGAAATGCGTGACCCATTCCTCTTCGTCCTTCCCATCGTCACCACTAAATTTTTCGAGGGTGTCCTCGACATCTTTGAATGAAATGGATGGTAGCATTTCTTCGTCTCCTGATTCAATATCTGTACGATTTGTGCTGTGATTGTCACTATTTTTTCTGTCTTCGGTGTCGTGATCTTCTCCATTATCTCCGTTGTTAGCACTCGTTTCGTGAACGTTGTTTTTACTATAGGGATTTCGATTCACGGTTTCACTGTTCTCACTATTTTGTCCAGCACTTTGTTCACTTTCGAAAACTTCACTATACTCGTCGTTATCAGTTTCTTCTATCTCTCGGTCATTAGTTTGTAATCGCGTAATTTCATGTTTCGAAATATTTCATCTATCTCTAAGTGCGCTTCAACCTCCTTCATTGAGAATAACCGAACAACTAAAACTCTGTTAACTGTTTTCCATTAACCCGGCTATTTTTTTTAGGGTCTCACGGTTTTAGCCCCATGTTCCCCACAAATCCCTATATTTGAACACATAATGTTCGTTCGATACACAATCCCTCTCCGGAAAGCAACGAGTTAAGAGAATCGTTTTTTTACTGACCGCGTCGGTTATGAACAATATTTTTCGCATTTAAAATGAAAACCTATTGGAACTATAAAAAATACCGGCGGCGACTGGGACCGCAACAATGCCGATATTATGGAAAATGTATATATTCGTCCGAAACCCAACGCAACATGAGGGTGTATTAGTGCGCACTAACTGTTTTCCGTCGCCATCAGTTCGTTTCCACAAACAAAATAGAGTTATGGGAGATCCAGATTTTGATGCGCTTGTGCTGTCTGAAGTAATCTCCTTCTCTCAGAAGTCATCGTCAAATTTGTTTGAGCTACGTTTGACAGATCCTGAGGAAATTAGAATAATTCTTAAAAATTTGAAAAATAAAAAGTCGTATGGACCGGATGCTATCCCAAATATTGTCTTGAAAAAGCTTCCCAGGTCTGCACTCGAATTCCTCGCTAAATTGATTAATTGTATTCTGAGCATATGATACTACCCTGATTCATGGAAGGAAGCCCATGTTATACCGATACCCAAACCAGGCAAGCCCGCTAACGAGGCAAAAAATTTTAGACCCATTAGTCTATTGAACAGTTTGAGTAAAGTACTCGAAAAAGTCCTGCATGTAAGAATATTACAATACTGCGACACAAATGCCTTATTGCCAAACAGCCAATTCGGCTTTAGGAGCAAGCACTCTACCGTTCATGCTCTCATAAGGTTATTTGAAGAAGCAATGATGGGTTTTAACGATGGGAAGTTTACAATAGCCGCTTTTCTAGACATTGAAAAAGCTTTCGACACTATGTGGGTTGAAGGACTCATATATAAACTGATAAACTTGAAGTTTCCTGATTATCTCATCAGAATTATTTTCTCCTACCTCAAAGGACGTAGTTACAGAGTTAAGTTGGGACACCAGCTCTCCGACCCAATAACAGTGGATGATGGGGTACCGCAAGGATCCATACTAGGACCTTTACTCTTTATCATTTTCATGATTGATTTGCCGACGCATATGAACACTACTCTGACCGTCTTTGCAAATGATACAAGTACTTTTTCTACGAGATTATCCCTGAGCAGAGCTAAGTCAAATGTACAAAGCCACCTTCACAAGTTGCACAGATACTATCAGATTTGGAAAATTAGAGTAAATGTGGAAAAATCTGAAGCTCTTTTCATTCAGAGGTCCAACCGCGGGCGTCCCAAAAATGAAAAAGCTTGTGGCATTGAAATGAATGGCACAAAAATCCCTTTCAAGGATAGCGTTCGTTTCTTGGGTTACTACGTTCAACCAAACCTTAAACACAACGAACATGTGAACAGGATGCTTCTGAAAGCTAACACCGGTTTACATAAACTGTATCCCATCATGAAAGTCAATAATGGCATTTCGCAAGAAGTTAAAGTTAAAACCTATGTAACCATATTGAGGCCGGTTCTAACTTATGCCGTCGCGGTTTGGCATAGTTTGCCAAAGTACTTGATTAGGAGGTTAAAAGTCTTTGAAAATAGATGCCTACGTATGGCAATCAATTTCAGAAGATCGAGAACGAACTTTAAGAGCGAATCTTCATCAAAATTCACGATAAGATGAAGTTGATGTTTGAAAGACTAGGACAATTGAATCATCACATTGCATACTTCATACTTAAGAATTGTTTCGCTATTCCGAAGTTAACATACTTGCTCAGAACCTCTGCCTATTTCAGATACGAACATTTGCTACATAACATAGATAAAGACATACAGAATACACTTCAATCAATCTGTAATTCGGAGTTCAATGATCAGAAATGGACTATAATATCATTACCAGTTAGAAGTGGCGGTCTTGGTATCAGGAAAGCATCGGAAATATGTCTACCTACATTCCTTAGTTCAGTGTCTTCAGTCATTAATCTCGTCACCTCGATGTACTCAGATTTATCAGATGAGACAATGGTGTCTGACTACAACTGCGCTTTGGAGAAATGGTCGTCATCATTTGATCGTATTCCTGTGATTAAAACATGCCAAGAGAGCTGGGATAACATAGTAATTTCAAAAAATATTAATTCGTTGACATTCAATTCAGAAACAGAAAAGGCAAGATTCTTAGCATCAACAGTCCATGAATCAAGCGCCTGGATAACAGCTTTGCCGTCAAAATTCATCGGAACATTATTGGACAATAACACGTTCAGAATTTCAGTTGCTTTACGTATTGGAGCTAAGATTTGTAAACGTCATAAATGCAGATGTGGAGAAATCGTCAGTGAAGATGGTTCTCATGGACTTAGTTGTTTATATAGCTCTGGCAGGCTTCCACGTCATGCTGATTTTAATAATATAATTCATAGATCACTCCAGTCGGCAAATGTACCATCTATGCGAGAACCTCCTGGGATGTTCAGAGATGATAGAAAAAGAGTAGACGGAGTGACTTTGATACCATGGCGTAACGGTCAATCAATGGTTTGGGACGCAACGTGCTCAGATACTCTGGCCCCATCGTATCTACGTTTGTCAAGCAAATCGCCCGGTAGAGTTGCAAATAAGGCAGCAAATATTAAATTGGGGAAATATAAGAAAAATGGTAGAAGATAATTATATAATCATTCCATTTGCAATAGAGACTCTAGGTCCATGGTGTACAGAAGCGATTAAGTTCATTGACGTCTTGGGAAAGTTGTTAGCAAATGTGACGAACGAAAAGAAATCGAAATTGTATTTGAAGCAAAGAATCTCCATTGCACTTCAACGTTCTAATGCCGCTTGTATAATGGGAACATTCGACGGCGATTTGAAGAAGTTAGATGAAATCTATTATATTTTATAATTTTTGTTTTGTGGTGTTGTGAGATGATTTATTTTCAGTTTACTAAGCTAAGTTATTTTTCTCCTGTTTCTCCTGAATCAGGCCAGTTTCCATGGTTCTGGATAAATAGATTAGGGTAACTTTTGTTAAGAATAGTTGCCACTCCATGGGTGGAATTTGTTTCATTTTATGATACAAATTTAGGTTTATGAAAATGAATAAAAGAATTTACTTTAAGTATTTATCTACTGAAGAACTGCACAAAGTTACGAAAGTGCCGAGGCTTAACGTACACCTGTACGATTTGGCTATGAATATGCTTAGCAAGACGTATTCACATGATAACAACGTTATTAGTGAATTTGGCAGCTTTTCAGCAGAAAGAATTGCTAACTGTACCTATAAACCTCCCCACTCGCTGTTAGGAGGCCATAATTCCAAGCTATTGTCATTATAGACACAACCGCATCCCTATTTGTAATTTCGTATCACCAAAATGACCACTGTATACGAACTGATTATGAGAATTACGATTTCTTTCAAATTTGATTTCATCACAACAAACTTTGTTGTAACCCTAGGTTAAGTATTTACTCAAAAAATTTAGAATATTGATTGTTTTTCGTGCTTTTTTCAATCTACAAGGTGATGAACCTATTGCAATTTCATTTATTCCAATTAAATTTCAATTTTTTTTAATTTTTAAGTCTAGTATTACTTAAAATGATGAAATTTCATACATAAATTTGGAAAAGTCTGGCAGACTGTAAATTTATTTTTAACAAGAATTATTTGTAAACAAACTGTATAAACTTGATTTGATTAAACGAACAATTAAAAAAAAAAATCAGTTCGTTTCTTCACACAAATACATAAAAACGATCATCTGATCCTCTTTTCTTGATGTGATTTTTTGGGAAATTTCCACTCAAAGGTAATTAACCAGCCAGGTACAAAATGAGTCGATAATGAACTGAAGATCTCTTGAGGACATTTAAGTTTTGTCAGTGACTGTGAAAGGTTCTACGACGAATTAGTTGAAAAGATTTCAAAATCGTCGCTGCATCGTTGGAAAAGAAAACCAAAATCAAGTGTAAAAATGGAGACGCCTTGCAGTAAAAGAATAAAAATCGACGCAGTGGAACATGAAGTACCAAGTGAATGTACTATTCATCCGGAAATGGCATGGAATGACGAGATGACCGCATTCTACAATGACGCGCATGGTGTTGATGCCAAAATGGATTTGAACGAAACTGCTGCGCAATGGTCTGGGGTTTCTCATTCATCACCGAAAGAGCGAACAAAGTGCACAATGTGTGGAAGCACTGAACATGCGACATCATCGTGTCCGAGCTCCTGTTGTTTAAAGGTTTGCATTTGTCCTGTTATTTGCGCACACAATTTGCGAATTACAAAATTTCGTTCTTTTTCTCATAGTGTGGCAAAGAAACAGCCACCTTCCAGGACGAATGTGCCGCGTGCTTAGAGTGGGCGTCAGCAATATGTAAAATATGCGGCGAACAAGGTCATTCGAAAAATGCCTGTCCAGATCACTGGCGATGCTACCACAGCACGGTAAGTTTTGACTTTGAAAATTGCAGGCATTCCACTAATTCACTTTTTTCACTTTTTCCAACTATTTTCAACATCTGAAAAAGTGAGGCTCTATTTGCACCATTTTCCAACTTTTTCAACTAATTTCCCTTTTATTCACATTTTTTTGCAAAATATTACTTAAAAGAAAATAAATATCGTCGACAATGTAGTTATTTACAAGTAGAACTTCAAAACCGCTCCTGCGACGCTGAAAACGTTTCTCCTTATCTAGTAAACTTGACAATATCGTGGAAAAAGATTAATACTTTTGCCAGGACCTTGCATTCTATGAGTTAACTTATTTTTCTATTGACCACTTCATATTTGTACCCCTTACGTGGATTTCATTTGGTCAGTAGGTCAGTGCATATTTCACATATCGGACTCTGCTCCTACAGTTTTTGTTTAAATACATATTGCCAACATTGATAACTAACTTAAATATGGTTTCTATAAATAATGCACGTTTTTTAACCACAAATTGAGTAATTTGGAACCATTTACCATATCAAGAGCAACATCACTAAAGCAGGGTGGCATGTGGGTTTTCTTCAGAAAATAGTGAAAAAGTGATCAAATTTGCCGAAAATTGTTGGCATTCTCACTGTCAATTGATTTATAAAAGGTGACCGAATAGTGAAAAAAAACCAACTCTAAATCGTTAATTTGAAGCACACACTTTCGCTTTCTACTAAAAAAAGTAAAGTACACTTTAGCGCTAGTTGTCGACGTTGCGAGAGGTTAAAAAATCTTGGAAAAGGAGCACGAAATTCGATTATAATTTATTGATTATTGTATTGAAACAAAACCCTTTTCTAAATGACAAAAGTATGATTGGAAGATCTGAAAATAATAAGGAACGTAGTTTTGACGATTTGAAGGCCCTAAGAACTTATTGTTATCCGATTACTTGTTTTTGCCTCTGAACTGAAATGACTCAACCAAATGAAATATTATTTTTTAAACGGTTTTTAGAGCAAATATATCTTCTTCTAACTCTATCTACGATGAGTTATCAAAAGAACTCCATATGATATACTTAAAACTCAACGGCACATGTTTAAACAGACACTGTTATTAAATCGAGGATATCTGAATGTACCACAAGGGACAGTAAAGGAATGTGATCAAAAATTTAGAATTGTTTGTTCGATTGGAAACGAGTTGAACGATTGCTTAAAACAAGAATGACTAATCCTTAAAAGTTGTTTACCTTCGCTTGATTCAAATAGAACTTTAATTACCAATGAAACAAATGCTGGAAATGGCACTTCTTGTGTGGATTTTGGCGATCGAATAGTAGCCGAGATTGGTAAAAACACACAAGGATTTCCATTTCCACCATTTGTTCCATTGCCAAGTAAGGAATTTTACCAACGCACTTCAAGCAATTACTTCTAGTAATGACAGCTGCCAAATAGAGTACTACTTTGTATGAAAAAAGGTGTTCGATTTTTTTTACAGTGCCAAAATTTGTTCGATACTCTGTCCAGTTTCAGTACCCTATTTAGAGTACCACTCATGATTGACGTGCGTTGATTTTACTCAAAAACTTGAGGTAAAGTTTCGCTACATCGAATAAACTTAACTTTATCTCACGTTTTTGAGTAAATATTTCTTTCTTATTCCTTTTTTGAACATGATTCCTCAATAGATTAGGTTTTTTAATTGTGACACGTACATCGGTTTTCCACTTTTAGTTTACTTATCCGTAGAGTCATTTTTTTAGTCGAAGCCGAGGTCGAAGCTTGACGGGCAAATATTCTGAAAATTTACTAGCTGTATTCGGGGACTACAAGAAAATTGCTCACTAAAAATGTATTTCAATTCCTGATGCAGTAAAAGAAGCATTGGAAAAAGAAATTCAAATTATTTTAAGTTTTTGTGATGGCAAAGTCCATAAAATAGGGCGAACTATCGAGAATTTTTGAGCATAGAAAAAAAAATCTTTCCCAAAAGCTGAATTTCGCTGTTCCTCTATTTTAAATGTGTTTTTCCTTAAATACTAACAATTGAATTTATGTCAAAAATCGCATCAGCTGGGGGTTTTCCAGGAGATGATTTTCTACATTCCAGACTTTCGCCCTATTTTTGAACCTTGCCAATAGCTTCCAGTGCTTTCTTACGTCTTAACTTTTTTGTTTGTCAATTCTTTTATTGCTTGAATGTAAGGGGACCTCTAGATTGCGTGCAGAATAAAACCTTTGCAGAAACTCGTACTGGTCCCAGAATACAGCTACCTGCGGCTACTTTCTGTTCGACTAAAAAAATTCTATGCGAATTTTAGATTCACATGAGATAAGCGGACTAAACTACTGTGTACGAATAAAAAAGTGAAAAACCGAGGTACCCCGTAGGAAAATTGTTTGACGTTTCTTTGTAATAAATATAAGGTTGGCATAAGAAATGCTTCCGATTTTTTCGAAATAGTTGGAAATAGTGAGAAAAGTAAAAAAATCAAGAAAAATTATGTCACTATCGATTCTTTTAAAAACAGTTTCCGAAATTAGTGAGAAAAGTAAGTCACATGCCGCGGCCGCCCTGCTAAAGGGCATATCTCAGATATCTCGGAAACTACTGCACCGATTTTGATAAACTTTTTTCCCTGAAACGTAGTAAAAAGTTATGAATTTTAAGCCCGACATTGAGTCCATCGGCCACGTGATTCTTAAAATATTGTCAAAAAACTAAAAAAACAAACTTTTTTCGAAAAATTAAAAATTAATTAAAATATTCAACCGATTTTGATTTTTTAAAAATTCCTTGAAAGGTAGTCAAAAGCAGGGTTAACAGCTTAACGTAATAACTTTATCGAAAAGTTCCAAGTTGTAACGTTATCGGTTGAACTTATTGTCTTTTCGTTACAATTCTTAACGTTAAAAAATTCAACCATATCATGTAACGTCATAATGATATTTCTAAAAATCGTTCAGTATTCTGAAACCGTAGTTCTTAAATATCGTTACAGGTACAAATAACGTTATAGATGTTCGTTACGGGCGTAACGTTACGAGCTATAACTTTTAATTTTCGGTTCTGAAAAAAAAACGTTATAAATTGACCGTTACATCACGGAACAAAAAAATAACGATAAAAATACCGTTATGTCAAAAGTAATAAATTTTGAGCCTGATATGAAGTCAATCGTCATATGGTTCAGAAGATATTGTTGGAAAATTGAATACGACGAAAAATGCTAATTTCACCGAAATTTATGTCGGGCTTAAAATTCATAACTTTTTAATACGTTTCAGGGGAAAAAAAGTTCATCAAAATCGGTTCAGTAGTTTTTGTTGATATATTGGAAATATGCCGTTTAGTGATGTTGCCCTCGATATAATTATAATAATTATTACAAACCCAACTGATTACGTGTTCAGGCACATGGAGAAAAATTTAAAATATTGTCAGTTCGTACAAAAGACTCTAATAAAAATTGGAGTTAATTTACCAATTTGCAATTTCTCATTGAATAACCTTTTATTTCCTTTGATTCCTCCAAGACTCTTTATAAGAAAATTTCAAACTCATTACCATCGCGTGACTAGCGAATTGAAACTCTTCAAGTTAGCGCGGTCCATATGAGATCGTGTGGCTTTTTCATATAATTTAGAATATCAGAAATTAGAATCAATTATGTCAACCCTTTGGAGGAAGTAATAAATCCCATTTAGAGCAATCCTTTTATCGACCTTTGTACATCCTTTTCAACCTTTCGCTTCAGAACATCGACCGTCATCTACCTGGGTTTGCGTAAATGCCAATTACTTGACAAAGTAGTTGTTTAAGAGTTCGAGGATGAAGAAAGTGAAAGTAACTTGCTCCAATCCTCATAAATATCGATGAAGTTTGATCCTAAGAATTTATGGCTTGATCCTCAGAAAATTGTGGAATATATTTTGATCTGAAACAAACTTACGCGGTATTTGAAAATTTCGATGGTCAAGACCATTGTCTCTAAAGTTAAAATTGAAGATGGTTACCGAATTGACACTATGGGGATCGTTAGAAATAGGTTATAAAAGTTGGTGATGATAACTCACTTTTTCCCTACTTTTTCGTTAAAAATCCAACTACAATTGTTAAAAGTTTCATATATGCAGAATGAGCACCAGCTGAATATCACCAGCTGGATCTACTAACACACACTTATTGTATGATAAACAATCAAACCACATTCTTAACAATGTGTTTACTTCATTCATACGTGTTATGTACGCGTAGATGACGTTAACGTAGAAATGCACTGTGTGTAGGTTGTCTTTGAATTGTATACAATACAAAGTGTTTTTGTTTGTACACCAGCTGGTGATATTCAGCTGGTGCTCATTCTGCACATAAGAAACTTTTAGCAATTGTATTTTCAACAACTATTTTCCCTAATTTTACTCACTTTTATCGTGGAATGCCTAAAATTGTGTCGTGTTTGAAAGATTTCTTTGTCTAACGTCCGGATTTTTGTTTTTCAGATTGACAGTGACAGCGCGTCACCGATGCAATATTCAATGATAGAAGATCCACGGAACTTCACATTTAAATGGGGCAGTAACGGAAACGCTATTGGTCATGGTGAATTCTATCAGCGTTTTCTCAACGAAACGAATGTTAACTGACGTACCAATTGTCAAGAAAAGCAGTGTCCACCTCATCACCATCACCTTAATCAAACGCAAATTCACAATGTCACAATCAACCAACGTCCCACGTCATCATCAAAGTTACGATAGCCAAGCAGAATGGGCGAATGGACTTAAAGTTTTGAGCTTGTCAATGAATTTATTGTATGATCCAATATTGGTAATTAATAGTAAGCTTTTTAATAAAAACGAACCAAACAACCAACCTAAAAGATCTTTTATAATCCTTACTCGAAACCATTCTCTTACGTTCGATTCTGTGAGGAACACTCATGGTATGAGACTAGAGACTGAAGTTAAACACACGGGACAACTTTAATACTAGAACCTGCATTCGGCACGAACACATGTGTAACGTGCATGCATCACGGCGAAGTTCGAAAAGCCGACAGGAATCATTCTTTCGCATTGTTTCAATTCAGCACAATTTGAATGGACCTGTGGTGAAGGCTCCTACCTACATATAAAACACAGTAAATGTGTTGCCGACAATAGCGCCGAGAATTGACTGACTTTATACACACAACATACACACTGAAAACCACACACCTTCGAATTCGGTTCTCTACACACAATGTGGTTTCACCTTTGAATCGCTCACGATGTACCGCTCATCAGAAACAACATAATATTCGTTCGATATAGAGCTGTGCGGGCGTACCTAATTTTTATGCCCACCCGCCCGTGACCGATGTTAACCAGTGAAACAAATGCCCGTCTGCCCGACGCCTGACAATTTTTTGACGCCCGCCTGATGCCCGCCCATTTTCTTTTCAAATGTTTGGCGTCTGCCTTTTTTTTGAGGCGACCAAAATTGTTCAGTAGGCCTTGTTTATGCAATATCATCAAATCAACAGAATCAAAATAAAACACAAATGACGATTATGCAATGTTCTATCGCTGTTGGTCGATTGTATGAATTGTATCCGAACCAGATGTTGTTTTTGATAAATTTATTAGGCCCGCCCGTGCCTGGTGCTATTGGGCGAGAGCGGGCATCGGGCTGCCCGCGCAGCTCTAGTTCGATACACAATACCATTCCAGAAAGCAGCCTACGTGAAGATATGTTGCCTTTTGCAAGAGAAACCGATGACGAAACCGAAGACCCAAAGAAGCCCATCCTGTCATAAAATTAAGCGGTGAAGCATAAATTTCGTAATTGAAGCATTCGTGAATTATGTTTTGTTTTGCGGTAACAAATATGTCTATTATTTTTCTTCATATTTTCATACCAACGTGAATTTGAAGATGTAAACTACCTCATACTTCAACGTCCTCCACCTCCACCCGTACTACTCCACGTCATAAACTACACCTCGTAAACATTATCTGAGAAACTCCGCCTCGTGATCGTCGCCTCATAAACTCTACCTAAACGCCACGTGTGGAAATTATGTTTAACCCGGTATAAAACGAGCCGTCAGAACAGTCGGAGCGTTTGCTGCGACTGAGCCCCGTACAAACCCGTACATCTATTGCGCACGTGACCCTACTTCGTCCGTCGCCCTACTCTTACCGTAAGCCTATTGCGCCCGTAAACGTCGTAAAATTCTTATGCAATGTGTACGTCTTAAAAATTGCGCATAGCGCCCCGTACGACCCCGTACGACGTTCCTTTCAAAAGTAACACAAACTACACTTCCCACTGATCAGTGATTTTGGAATTATCATTTTCACCTATTTATATTGATTTTACAAAAATCCAAAATGGCGGCCGACGGCCATTTTGTTAGGAGGTGGAAAGTACAACGGCTGCTTTACATTCGTTAGTACCTTTCAAACAAACAAAAATTCATGAAATTCGGTTAAATTTTACTCGAGACATTAACAAAAAACACTACCTTCACTGTACGGCCGAGTAGCCACATATAAGCTCACTCCAAGAGACCTAGCTCACGCTCCGGTAAACCGAATTTCATAAACTTTTTTTTCCCTGATTGGTACGGTCAATACCTATCTAATAAATCAAAATCTATCTAAATCCGTTCAAATTTGACTAACCTACAAGCAAAAACGGATTGCCGCCCTGTACCTAGTTCACACTCACGAGTCGGTCATCCAATTTCCATAAACTGTTTTTTTTGTGGATAGGTATTGTAAATACCTTTCATTTGATGTATCACTTACAAGTGTAGCCTTTAAATGGCCAGAGAAATCTTTGGAAAACGTTAAAGCACTTATGGGGCCCCAGCTCTGGAGGGGTCGACCCAAAATCGCCCATCTTCGAACTTAGCCTCACTATTTCAACTACCTTTCAGGGAAAAAAAAATTTGAAATCGGATTTGATTTACTCAAGATATCGACGTTACAGACGGACAGACGGACAGACTAAATTTTTATTGCGGATTCGTTATCTATGAACATAGGCAAACACTTTGCCCTTACCGTCTGCTTCGAATTCCATCAATTACACACGGCATCGTAATCCTATAAGCCCCTTCGTACTTCGTACGGGGCTAAAAACAATTTTCCAAGATTTCCCGGTATCTGTGTTTACCGACATTGGCTACGCCTCGATCGGCAAATGTCACACAAGAAGTACCATTTCCATCATTTGCCCCATTGTTAAGTAATTTATTATTAATGAAGAGATGTAAACTGAATGCTGAAGCTAAACCGAACCTGAATTTTAAAATTTAAAATTTCTTGCATATCTAGTTTCAAAATTTTTCTTTTAGTTGTTATTCTCATTAGTGTTTCTGCGTCTTCAGTAATCCTGGTGAGTACTTCACTAGCATTGAAATATTTGGCTCTACTGTCAGTTGAACAAAAATGCCATTTTGATCGACCATTAAAGTAATTGTCGAGACTAGCATTCACTAATTCACCAGCATCTTTCGAAGCGTGATGAGGACCCTTCCAATGAATAATCGTTTCTTTTTCTATAACTTTTGGATCCAGCGCGACTTTCTTTCTTTTATACGTCCGATACATAACACACTTCCCATCCCTTATACAACCGCCTCGCACGACGTTCTATTCAATGCGGTAAGACTTAAGTGGAGGCGTATTGGGTATGTCTTCGTATAAGCTTGGTGTTTCCAACATCTTTTTGTAAAGTTCTCTTTGTAGGTACCTCGTTGGATGTTCTACCTTTACAGGTGGTATTTTATCGTCATTGTTATTGGTTTCGTCAATCATACACCAGCAAAAGCGTTCCTGATCATTCTGTTGTCCTCCAGAAGTGTTCCCCATTAACATAAACTATTTTTTTCCTTTAAAAAATAAAAATTATTTTTTAAATTATCAGAGAAAAATATTTTACGTCCTTTATTCGTTGCTTGCTTAGTTGTTTTTAGTTAATCCAACAGCCTTTTACGGCCAATAACAGAATCAACGTTTAATTAACTAGAATACAAATTTACATCAGAATAAAAGAAAAATCGGAATCAATTACAATGCACAGTCCGCCTACGTCTCCCATTCACATTACTTATTTGCTCTTAATTTTAAATTTGAACGAATTAAACGGTGTACGAAAAATGGGTACGTCATTGAATAACTCGTTGTGAGTGGTTTACATCAAAGTAGATCCTTTCACACTTAAGCTCTTGTCTTAAGCTCGAGCGGCTTGCCATTTTGATGCTCTGCAATCTTTGCCAATGTGGCCAAACGCGTCACAGTTGAAGCATCGTTTGCCCGTGATTTGTCCGGACAATCGTCTTTTGTGGTCCTTCTGCGTCACAATTATAGCATTTTGATGATTTTTTCCCTTTCTCCTTCGGTTTTTGTCCATCAGCTTTGTTGTTGTAATTTTTCTCATTACTTTTAGCGCCTTTATTCATCTCATGATCCTTCATTATGTCTTCGTGCACTTTTAAAAGTTCTTTAAGTAGCTCTAACGTCGTCGCTTGATATAGCGGCATCTTATTTCATACTTATTTGATTAATGATGCCGGAAACTATATATTTTACCATACCCCGGTCGTCCATTTTTTTATTAGGAATTTTTATCATATCGTAAACTGATCTCATGATAAGAATGCAATTTTGGTGGGTTTCGTTTGTTTCTTTCGTTTTTTATTTGTTCCACACGTATTCCACCACATAGAAGTAGCGTTTGCCTTTACCCTTCTTTAATTCCACACGTACGTGTGAGTGAAACGACACTCTTTACGCTTCTTGTTGACAACATGTGGAACGCTGTAGAACAATTAAAATTGTAGAATGGTAACCAATTGCCAAACTTAAATTAAGTTGAGTTTACATGTATTCGATGTAACTTCCTTGTGCATTTTTCTTCTTTGAGTGAGTTTTTTTTTGTGACATCCGCCAGTGTTAGACCTATCTTTATGCTTCTTTTTCAAATGCGCTCGAGTTGCGCAAATGTCAAGATCGACTTGTCCGCTTCCACGGCCTTCCTTGCTCTTCCTAACAGTAGTTTCCGTGTAAATACGGATCGCTGGATATCCGCTAAGTTTTTGAAATGCGTGACCCATTCCTCTTCGTCCTTCCATCGTCACCACTAAATTTTTCGAGGGTGTCCTCGACATCTTTGAATGAAATGGATGGTAGCATTTCTTCGTCTCCTGATTCAATATCTGTACGATTTGTGCTGTGATTGTCACTATTTTTTCTGTCTTCGGTGTCGTGATCTTCTCCATTATCTCCGTTGTTAGCACTCGTTTCGTGAACGTTGTTTTTACTATAGGGATTTCGATTCACGGTTTCACTGTTCTCACTATTTTGTCCAGCACTTTGTTCACTTTCGAAAACTTCACTATACTCGTCGTTATCAGTTTCTTCTATCTCTCGGTCATTAGTTTGTAATCGCGTAATTTCATGTTTCGAAATATTTCATCTATCTCTAAGTGCGCTTCAACCTCCTTCATTGAGAATAACCGAACAACTAAAACTCTGTTAACTGTTTTACATTAACCCGGCTATTTTTTTTAGGGTCTCACGGTTTTAGCCCCATGTGGAGTTGCACAAATCCCTATATTTGAACACATAATGTTCGTTCGATACACAATCCCTCTCCGGAAAGCAACGAGTTAAGAGAATCGTTTTTTTACTGACCGCGTCGGTTATGAACAATATTTTTCGCATTTAAAATGAAAACCTATTGGAACTATAAAAAATACCGGCGGCGACTGGGACCGCAACAATGCCGATATTATGGAAAATGTATATATTCGTCCGAAACCCAACGCAACATGAGGGTGTATTAGTGCGCACTAACTGTTTTCCGTCGCCATCAGTTCGTTTCTTCACACAAATACATAAAAACGATCATCTGATCCTCTTTTCTTGATGTGATTTTTTGGGAAATTTCCACTCAAAGGTAATTAACCAG
Source organism: Bradysia coprophila (assembly GCF_014529535.1). Classification (NCBI taxonomy): domain Eukaryota; kingdom Metazoa; phylum Arthropoda; class Insecta; order Diptera; family Sciaridae; genus Bradysia; species Bradysia coprophila. Next base: position 284,522 of record NW_023503692.1, on the reverse strand, counting down.
CCAGGTACAAA